>NC_092058.1:3183074-3205574 GCF_039877785.1 Chaetodon trifascialis | reverse complement strand
ACACACATATTGTCTCTTTGTCAAGCATTTTACCTTTGGACTAGTTTTATAGTCAGCTTGCGACATTGTGTGAGAATATTGTCGTATTAATGACAGACAGGCTAATTTACAGTGTTTCCGATCACATTTCAAACTTCAGACGAAGGCAGCATCAACATTATTCACGCTATATGAAATGTCACATGAAAATGGTAAGTTTGTGTGTGATTTGTTTCACTCTTCCCTCTGGTTTCTTTGTTGTGTCTGTTTATTTTTCCTATTAATTCTTTCATTCGTCTTCCCTCTTTTCCACGCGATCCCTCTCCAGCCTCCCTTCCTCACTGCTTCCCTCGTCCTCTCCTCCTCTCTTTGTTTACAACGCAATCTCTTCTCGACAGAGGACATTTTTAATAGTCTACTGCGTCTAGCCTCAAACACAAGCGGGGGAGTGAGGGGTGGGCGAGCGAGGAAAAGACGAGTGTAGACAGAGGAGAGAGACGGGGAGGTAAAGGTGGGGGGCAGACGGAAAGACAGGCAGAGGGTGAGATAATGAGATAGAAAAAGGATGAGAGAGAGAGAGGTGGATTTGTTATTCTTGCAGGGTGTTGCACAGACACAGACACAGACAGACATTACCTCACACAGCTGCTGCAGCGAGAGGAGAGGGTGACAGTGTGTGTGTGTGTGTGTGTGTGTGTGTGTGTGTGTGTGTGTGTGTGTGTAGCCAGGCGTGAACCTGTTTATAATATCCTGAAGCACAGGTTTTCGTCAAATGTCAAGCTTTTATCACAAAGTGTTTTTCTCAGAGAGCAGAAACTCGACTCATATCAACTCATGTTTGACCATCGATTCTGCTGGTTATTAATAAAATCTCACCTGCTGACGGGTCAAGAAACACGAGCAGTCAGATGATCAGACAGGTTGGAAAAACAGCTGCTTTAGTTAGACTATAAACCATTCATTTTGTGGTAAACCTGAAAGTCAGCGTGCCTGATATGAGGATGTTGAGTGTGCTCGTACACTGAGTCCAGGAGGGGATGGATGTCTGAAACAGGCAGTTTGGGTAAAAACTGTATTGTTAGCCTTTGTGTTGCCGTCCAAACTGGGAGTTTGTTTAAAACCTGTTTGTTTGCCTGACCATTTGCTGACATTACTCAGCCTGCTGGATAAACAGTGGCCGGCAGCAGTTTCAAAGGACAGCTCGGTCTGAGGACAGTAGCAGCATAATGGGTGGATGTGTCAGCGGTGCTCCTGTCTGACGTCTGGGGTGAATTCGGGGTAAGCATGTAAAGTATTGTCAGAACTGTCTTGCTCTGATTTGCGGTGTGCTGGTGCATTTCTTTGGGCTGTATCATTAACAGTAATGACAAAAACAGTGTTGCCCCCACTGTGCATGTCTTTCCTGATCCACTATGAGCTGCAGGCACCAGGGTGCACATGCTTATTGTCTAGCATGTAGTGAAAGTGGCACATTAGCAGCCCAGCAGTTTCCATCCGTGTCTACACAGGATGTGTTCAGCCACAGACTGCTGCATAAAATTACCCACGGCTTGGCAGTGCTCAGAGTCTGCTGCACGATCGCTGCAGACACACGAGTTAAGACAGAAGAAAATAGATTTAAAGCCTGAAAAGAGGCTTCGGGTCGTTGGGTTATACAGCTTCTGAAGAATGAGTCTGAAACACCTCCTGTGCAGACACGGAGCAACAAGTCCCCCAAAATACACAACAAAATAAGCTGTTTGTCAGTGAACATGCAAAACAAAATTAAGTCCAAATATGCCAACATTCAAAATTCAAAACAGATCACGCAAACAGCATATTCCCTTTGGGAATGGAGCATTTTCCAATAAGATATGTGGACACACAGCAGAATGGCTACCAACCAACAAACAGACGCAGCAGAGAGCATGCTAAATTACTGGGTCGATCATTAACGTTGATCTGATAATCGTCGTTAATTGTGCAGTTGTTAAGAAGTGTTCAGTTATGTTCGCACTCTTCTTCGCGAGCACAGGAGTGTTTGACTGTGGACAGGTGAGTTTTAATTGGAAGAATTTTGACTCCATCATCTTCTCTTGTCTTGAACCACAGGGTTCACCTTTCCTGTTTTTCCCAGCGAGTGTGATGGAGAGTCTGATGGAGAGCACACCAGAACCTCAGTCTGTTTACTGATCGCGGCTTCATTTCTTGACTTTTCCAGTTTCTCTTTTCCTTGTTTCAGCATGTCTTCTTTCAATTTCATCTTCCTCGTCTATCCTGTTGATCTCTTCCCACCACTCATCCACACGTAGCCCACCCAGCAAATTAAAATTCACTACAACATCTGACATTTTGAAACAATTTGCAGTAATAATGAAATAATGCAGTCACATATGTGTGTATGTAATATTTAACAATGGCATGTCAGATTCAAGTACCACAACTATTTGCTTCATAATGTTTTTGTTTGTTTGTTTGTTTGTTTTTTTCATTTCTTTGCATTGAATAGCCAACAGTTTGCAAGGCTGAAGTGGAGATGCATGCACAGATGAAAAGCCCACATTTCTGGTTGGAAGGAGAAACACCTGCTTTTAAACATTAAGATTATTAGATTTGTTTCACAAGTCTAAAGACAAAAACTACTGACTGGAGTGAAGGTTAGGGAAAGATTGTGTTCATGGTTAATCCAACGCTGACTGCTGGTAGGAAGCACAGTGCGAATCAGCGGTCTGTGCTCAAACATCCGCTCGACCTCACGGGGTTTTGTGATGCACATCAACATTATGTCACTTCTGGCTCAAGCTCAGAATCCATTGGTTATCGTCTCACAGTGATTTAGCCTCTGGGGGCAACGACCAGTGTTTTGGGACTTCTGGTGTAGCCGTACCTGTGGGCTTCCTCTTCTGTGTGTCAGTCATTGTTTACAATCCAGTTAGCAGCTTCAGGTGAGTCACGTGAGGGCGGCATTTCAGATCATCTCTATGAACAGACATCTCCATGTCGAGGCAGATAAATGTTTTAAAAGCCAATAAGCGATATCTGATGAGGTCTGAGAATGCATTTCGACCAACGCTTTCTGCTCTTCATGTGCACTGTTTACCTGCATGCACCCAAAGCCTGCTCAAATGTGATTGGTCCAAACTACTCAGACCTCAAACGGACTACAAAAGGAAAGCAGAATGCTTCCAGCGCCATAATCTTGTCCCTTGCCCGCAGATTCCGCAGTCATATGCAGATATCTGTTTACAGAGATTACTGCCGGCTTTGCTTCTGACAGACAACAGTTATTATTCGCACGGCATCAAGAGGATCTTGACACAGAGACGTAAACACCGTGCAGTATGAGTTTTTTATTGTCTAACATCGTCTGAAGGGCAACAGGCTGCAAAGAGGTGCCACTATTGTGTCACTTTATAACATCAAGCTGTAATAGCTTTTTGCAACCAGTCAGTGCGCGGTGAAATAATCTTGAAGGGAGCTGAAACTTTGGGCTCCTGATATTTAATTAATTGCAATTAGTCAACTGTACTTCTTTGCCAAAGGGAGATTGTCTTGTTTTGATGGTGTACTTTTCCACAGGGAACGTTTTGGAAACCCCTCTTTGATGGTGCGTTTGGTAAAATCTCTGCCATCATTTGAGAGACAGCAGGGGATAAAAACTATTGTAATTGTAAAACCTTACCTGAAGCCCTAATCCTGACTGCGGTCTTCAGCCTAAACCCCCATCCTAAACTAACCCCCTGTCGACGTCAGGACCTATGTAACAGTTTGTTTTTCCTCCCTCACCTTTCTGTACTTCAAAGGACGTTTAGTTCCCATAAAGACAGAAGCACAAGAATGTACACATACACACACCCATGAACACACACATACTGTACACAAAATGCAGTTGCGGAAGAGTGGGATTGCTCAAGCCTGCCGTTTTCAGTACAGGGCTAAAGTCAGATTAGTGCTAGTCTGTCTGTCTGCTTTCACGGAGAAACATGCTTAATCCCTGTTTAATCCCACCTGCAACGGGATTGGCCACCGCCTAAGACTCTGACGGCTATTACCCCGAATGCAGGCATTAGACACAGACTACCACACACCTGGGCCGAGAGACATAGCCAGACGCAGGGAGAGAGAGAGAGATGTACAAAAAATATATATTTGTTTTGGCAATTGCGCGTTTGTCTCGCTCGCTAATAATGTATATCGAATTGAATCGAATTGAAAAAGAGGGAGAGAGGCAGGGGGATAAGTGGAAAGAAAATCACAGTGTGAGGGATTTGGATGAGGATAGAGAAGCGGAAAGTGAGAGAATGAAAGGAAAAGATGAAGGGAGACCGAGAAAAGTCAGAAAAAGAGAGAACAAGCGCAGAATGAAACCATGTTGACACCATGGAAAACAGACACATGGCTTCATGAAACAGGAAAAGACAAAGAGGTGAATGTGCACAAAGGTCACACACGTCTTCTAAAGGATGACACACAACCTTTCCACAGGAGACATTTTGACGTGAGAGCAGGACGAGACATCAAATGAATGATGGGTCAATTTTATCCCTTGTTTTTTGGTATCACGCATGCTGGCTCACTGAACACTCGCCAAGTTTCCATCTAAATTTACTTTTAAACGACTGCAACTGCAAACGAGTGCGTGTTTTCATCCACTCCTGTTAAGTGCATTGAGATAAACAGTTGGTGGCTCCAATTCTCCAGCAAAGTGCCATTAAAGCGCTGCAGAAGAAGACGACACGATGAGATGATGCGAGTGAAAGAGCGCCTGTCCGACCTCAAACAAACAAAACTCACTCCACATTGATCTGTTTCATGTCTCCAGTGGAGAAGAAGCTTGAATATGAAGCTTGAATATGACATTTTGCGAGACTTTGACTTCTTCTGGACTGCCAGTGTTTCCATTCAGGCCTGGATGGAAATGCACTTACTGTCGAGGCTTACTGGAACACTTGAAGGGATTCAAGCCATTGTTAATGTTACTGGCAACGCTTCAGAAAAAGTCAAAATGCCTGCAGTAAAATGGCCTTTAATGGTCTTTAATGTGAACTTAGCAAAGATGCAAGAAGTCCACGTGGTTAGGGGACGTTGAGACCGCTGCTGTGACGCAAGGTCCAGCAAAAAACTGCAGGGTCGTCAGGCCAATCGATGATGCTGTCTCCTAAAAAAACATCTTGAATGTCTTGAAAACACTCAATAACAACGTATTTCACTTGTTTTCCCTTCAGCCAACTAAACACGTTTTTTTTAGGATTATGTTTAGGCAGTCTGGTTAAGGTTTGGCAAAGATTGTGGGTTTAATATAAACTAACTCTCAGCGCACGACATGTGGTGTTTACTTTTCGACTTTTTACCAAATCCACAATCTTTCCCAGACCAAACCTTAATCACAGTGTCAGCAGCCTAAACCTCACCACAGGCGGGAGTTGTGGAACGCCGGCCGCTGTAGGACGTCCGTGCAGCTTCCAGTCGATTTCTTCCAAAATGATTTTGGAGAATCATTGATTAGTATGTGAACGTAATGACTGGGTTGTAATCAAATATGAATGAGCGCACCGTCCTGGTAAACAACTTTGTAACAGGAACAGCGTAGTTCTCCAGCTCGTCTCGCGATCGTCACGCTGGAGGATAAAATGATTTCCAACCTGATAAATTTCCACGCCTGTAAAATCTTGTGTCATATGCAGATACGCAGCTGCGCATTTGAGCTTTAAGCCTCCAAACTCAGGGATCTATTACTCAGACTGGCGTTCCTGGATTGTATTTCATCTTCTCACCAGTTCCTGAAACAGCAGCCCCCCCCCCCCCCCCCCCAGCAGAGCCCCTTTCTTTAAAACAGAGTCATTTTCAGTCTAAACACCACAGACACGATGATAAATAGATACGCTCACTCTCAAAGAGAGCCAGACGGGCAGAGTAAGAGTCCTCAACCCAATGATTCACCCAATTCAGTCTTCAAAGACAGGCTGCGATAAAGAGGCGAAGACGGAGACAAAGAATGACCACACCTGGGTGTCCGTGTGGGTGACTCAGACCCTTCAGACGGTAAACTGACTCACTGCCAGCTCGACCGTCATTGTCTCAGCCTGCTGCCTCTGCCAAGGCCTTCTACAGATAACACAGACAAACAGAGGAGCTCTGTCTCTTTTGCTTTTACTATATTAAAATTTATGTATGAGAAGGTTTTCAGTAAACAAACAGCATGTGTTGAACACTTGCAGAGAGCTCGCTTTACATGGACGCACCAAACTGCATTCAAATTTCAGTGAAAATAACACAAAGAGGGAAGGAAAGTGAGATGGTTCATGCTCTGCCTTTGAGGTACGTAGTTAGCAGTAGAGTATGAACATGAGGCCTCTTTTCCATGTTCACAGGCCACTGTTTTAAATGTGTTCGTGTTTGTTAGCCTGCCAGAACATGTTAAGACTATTTGAGCACGCCAGCAAATATTCACATGGTAATACATGTAAATGTATGTAATGTAATGTAAATCAGAAAACATCTGTGTTTGAATTTGAAAAAGCTGCACATGCTAATTTATTATGCTAATGAATTTTAGCCTGCTGGTATTTTATGCAGCTTCAGTGTAGTCACACAGAGAAGCAAAGAGTCACAAACTGCGATGACGTCGGTCAGTCCGCCGCTTTAGTCCAGACTATTACTGGATGGATTACCATCAACTTTGGTACAGATCGTGTTCTCCAGAGGATGAAACATGATGTTTTTTTCCTCTAGTGCTGCTTTGAGATTCACATTTTTTGTTTTTAGTGAAACTTGTGTCCTGCATGCACTGACACAAGATCTTGTACAGATATTCACATTCTTTTCTAATTATCAACTGTTAGCCTGCTAACATGTCAAACTCAGATGATAAACACGGTTAGGCTACCTGCCAGTCATCACCGTGTTAGATGGGTGAAATCAACCTTAAGGCCTCTGCGGTCACATGAGCTTTTCATAATAATGTGTCGAGCACAGAGAGTGAGATGAGACGCTCAGCCTTTTTCTCATGAACAGTGGTCCAGTTTCTCACCAGGGAGTTCAGATCATGATGACAGCAGAACAAGGGGGGTGCGTTATCACTATTTTGTCCAGCCTCTGCGCAGTCCAGGTGGTACCAGCTGTGTCAGTGCTGCTGGAGTCCAGCAGGGGGCAGCAGAGGCCATATACATACTACATTATACCTGTGCGTCTTATTTAAGGGGTGGATCGCACTGCTACTCTGCAGTCCCACTGAGGTTCATGGTAATCAGGTGGACCTGATTTATCATCTCATTAAATTTGACTGGAAGGTGTCCTCATACCATTAAAGCAGTGACCACAGGCTGAGCTGACACACTGTGTTTAATCCCTATCAATTTAAGCAACTGTGAAAAACGTTGGAAAGGGTAATTTACACAAATTACTGTAAAGTACTCTTTCATTTGGTGAGTTTCCTTCATGAAAAATGGCATTTTATCAAAAAATCTGCAGCGATAGGTCTTTGCCAAACATGTTTGCTCTGTTTTCATTATGAACAGAATTTTCTTCTCAAGGTTATGACAGTACAAAATACTGAAAGCTGAAGATGTTTTTTGTTTTAATAAGTTAGTTTGATCAGTCGGTGTCGATTAATTTTGGTCTGACTTTCAGCAGATTGGAACCTTTCTCTTATTTTCTGTACAAACTGCACAAGAAATTGGGATAGTATTTATATATTTGTCTCTCTACAAGATTATGGCTTTGGTGCGTCCAGCTGGCCAATAAAACCGCTTTAACATGCAGCAGTAAACTCAAGCAGACCTAAATTGAAAGTTGACTCAGATGAGACGTGCTGTTACAGTCTCGCCCCATTGGTCCCAGGGGCCTGTCAATCATGGAGGTGACGTAATGCTGTCTGGCTTTGTGATTCATTGCACACACACCCAGACACACACAAAACACTAATATTCAACATTTTGAGTCAGCTTTTACAGCACTTTTGTGTTAATAAATATTTGAAAAGTCACTTGGATCTCTGGATACACGTCTGCTGTGGAAAAACTCTCCGCTAAGTTCTTAATGGCTTTTGGCCTGCACGTCAATTAAGCATGTGAAACTGACACGAGAAAGGGGGCTTATGTTTTGGCAACATATTTTCAGTAGCAATATAATATGCTGTGTTTACATGTTTTGCCACAAGACAAACTGAAGTTCATTCCACCCCTATTTGGGCCTTTCATTAGCGAAGGCCACAAAATAAGGGTGAATACAACAAGACGTCGGTGGGAGGCTTTCAATGGGACGCTGCTGCCAAGTGCTGAATTCGAGCCACAGGGGTTAAACACTGATGGCTAACTCCCTGCTTTTTTCAAGCAAACTGTAATTCGTGCATTCTAATTAATAACGTTTGTACACGTTAGCGTTTCATGCAAATTAAGGTGAAGTTTTTGCAGCAGTAGTTACTGAACTTTACGGCCGCTGTTGTCAGTTCGCTGATGAAAACCACGAAATGTGGCTGACAGCTCCAAAAAAAGCTAGTAAGGCGACTGCTGATACTTCAGATTTCACCTGTTGGACATTTGCTGTGCTGTTAATGGTTAAGATGCATCACGTGATGATCCCAGACATTGCAATACCCCGTGCGGCCACTAGGGCAAAATCGCCCTGCAGCCCAGCATCACTCCCGCAGGCTAAATTGTAACCACTGTTTCTATTCAAAGGCGGTCGAAAGCTCTGGAAAAAGTTAGCATGTGGCCCATAAATTGGATTATTTCTCCTTTTTTTTGGTCAAAACTGTATCTTTGATATTCCTTAAACACCTTAAAATCTAAACATTACTGCTTAGCATTGTGTTAGCAGTTAGCAAAATGCTTTGTTTGCCTAATTCAGGAGCATGAAGGAGACGAGTTATTTATGTGCACAATTTATTTATTCTAGAGCACCAATTAAAGGATTAAGTATCAGTCATTTGTGTACAACTTATTAATTCAGGAGATTCGTTTGCACGATATCAGTTTGAGAGGGGAGTTAAGGAACTGGCCAGCACGAATTTGCAATCTCTACATGCAATTTATGAATCTGGGAGCACAAATGAGTCATTTGTGTGCACGCTGTATTAATTCGAGAACATGAATTAGCAATTACTGCTCCCAATTTTTGTTTTACGACACCTGTTTGGCTCCATAACAAAGCATCTTCATTGTTTAGGTAATTATCTGCTGTGTAGAGCTCTCAGCACATCATCATCATAATAATAGTCTAGTAGATTACAGAGTTTGTTTTTTCTTTTGTGGATGAATGCAAAACTGGAAATAATTTATGTGTCAGCTTGTCATTAGTAAACTCACTTGTTCAAGGCCTTGTATGTTTTTGCAAAGTCCTGCGGGGCTAAATAAATAGCAGAAACAGACTCGACTCGTCTTTATTTTTCCTCTATCTGCTGTTTCCCCTGCACGCGCCGGCCGACGCGCCAAAAAAAGAGAGTGGAAATTGGAAATGAGAGACAGACAGAGACAGTGTCACCGAGAGACGGGGGAGGGAGAGAGACACTGAGAAATCCCTGGAGACAGAGAGGAGAGAGAGAGAGAGAGAGAGAGAGAGAGAGAGAGAGAGAGAGAGAGAGAGAGAGAGAGAGAGAGAGAGGCAGACAGGACCAGACAGACGGCCGTTAGCAGATTAGTCGCCGGCCGGTCACTCGGCTGAAATCACGGAACCATCAAACCTTCTCTGTAACGGTCGGAACCGGACATTTAAACTACCGCTGAACTACATTTCAGCAACGTTCAAACTACATTCAACGGCCGTACCGACACTTGTACGGTCCAAAGATAGATAGATAGATAGATAGATAGATAGATAGATAGATAGATAGATAGATAGATAGATAGATAGATAGATAGATAGATAGATAGATAGATTTCGGAGGAAGAGGAGGAGAAACCGACGAGAGGAGGAGGAGAGAGCCGAGACAGGAGGAGGACTGACGGACCGGAGGGGAAGGAGAAGAGGCTGGAGAGAGCAGAGAAAAGGGAGGATTTTTGGGGGGAGTTTGGTGTGGGGTTTTTTTTGGTCCCCTCTTCTTCTTCTTCTTCTTCCGAACGCTTTCTCCTCTCCAGCCCTTCCCGTCTTCCTCGTCTGGAGTATTTATGTCTGGCTTCAGGAGTCCGTAAATGTTGAACTTGATGGGTGTTTTAAACGCCACCGCCGCCAATGTCTCCTGTACTTGTAACTGCAAGCGCTACACCTCCCTCCAGAGCATGGAAATCAGTGAGTACAAGTTGGCTTTCGTGACTTTTCGTCTCGCTAATTCACTCACTTCTTTGCCTGTTTACATCGTGACCGCGAAGCTAACGTCGCACACTCAGTATTTTGGATTAATAAGTCACAGGAGCTTGTTTTTGTGTCATCGGCTCCTTTATCTGCTCACATTTTCACCTCCTCACAAGTGCGGAGCAGAAAATTTGCTTTATTTTGTAGTTTGCGGAGTGTTAGCGGCCACTCTTTGGCATTATGTGATGGTGGGTTGTGTTTTGATACGCATCTGTCTTTATTTTCCTCTCAAAAATTACTTGCTCCTTCATTTTGAGGCTAATTAACGTCTGTTCATGTACACAAGTTGAGCTCTTTAACGTTGATTTTTCATCCAGACCGGCGAACATTAGGCGGTTTGCACCTTATTTGAAACTAGCATCTAAGCTAGTGAGTTAACTGCTAGCTTAATTAAGAGTTTTCTCCTCGGTGAACCCTTTAATTACCCAATTGTGACTAACGCTCGATTTTGAACTTGAACCAAAAACCGCAAGCTTCCCATCCCTTTCCGCAAAGCCGATATGATCAAATCTCCTCTTCTGCTTCATTTATACATTTGGATTTTTTTTCTAAAGCCTTTTTGAAAGCTAAGTTTGACAGATATTGTGATTTTTGTCGGTCGAGTTCCGTTGGCGTTGTGTCTGCTTTTTGATCTTAACGTTCAGCTCGCTTCATTTGAAAAACCCCCTCTTTTCTCTTTGCTTTTTAACGGTAAAAATACGCCTTGAAGTCCGTTCAAACTGTCAGGAAGTTACCGCGGAGGACACCGAAAGCTTAACGTTACTGGAAAAGCTGGGTTTGTTCGCTGGAAAAGGGGGGAGCTGGAAGTTTTGTCGCCGCTTCGTCATTCGAGCGAAGCCAGACGTCTGTCTAGCCGTCTGCTGCGTGTGCGCGCGCGTGTGTGTGAGCGCGCGCACGCACGTTTATGTGTGTGGTCGTATCCGGGAAATCCCTGTGTTTGTATGTGTGTGTATGTTTATATATGAGCGTGCTTTTATGTGTGTTCCTTCGTGTGTCGTTTGGTGAAGGAAGCCTCTAAACCTTGCCGAGTTAAGGGTTTCTAGTCTAGTCCCACCGGGGGCACCCATGCTGGTAATGTATACAGTCATAATACCAAAAGGTCATTTAGATGAAAGCTGTGTGTGTGTGTGTGTGTGTGTGTGTGTGTGTGTGTGTGTGTGTGTGTGTGTGTGTGTGTGTGTGTGTGTCCAGCTGAAGTCACTAGCAGGGCTGACTCAGACTGCCTCAGAACTGAAGCAGGCATGATTCAACTGTTTGGACAAGACAATGCAAGGATATGCCAGAAAATGGTCCAAGATATTGTCTTCAAATGTCTTGTTTTGTCTGCAACAGCGGATGAAAATATTCGGTTTACGGTCACAGAATGCCAAGAAAACCAGAAAATATTCACACTGAGGAGAAATTGATTATCGGGGTTGCTGCGGATGAATTTCCAGCAGATTAATCTATTAGTAGAATAGCTGAAACTGTTAGTTTATTAATCAATTTACTCAATCAATCAACAGAAAAATAATTTTTGACTACATTGATAACTGACCAGTCGTTTAAGTCATTTTTCAAGCAAACATTTCCTGGTTCCAGCTTCTCAGTTGTGAGGATTTGCTGCTTTACTTTGACATTATTTTGTGCTAATCGTTGCAGCTCTTAACTCAATCAATCCAGCAAATAATACAGATATACTTAATATGAATTTTAACATAGCAAGCATTTAACCTCACGAGGGCAGACTGTATTCGGTGAGCTCAGTTTCCAAGCCGGGAAAACATGCACAGCGATTAATTCAGCCTTCAAAACCCTGAAACCTTATGGAAAACAATTCGTTACAGACTTAAAAAGAAGATTAATTTAGAAACTGATTTTCTTGGACGGTTTGGAGGAGATATTTTGACAGCCTTTTTATGACTTTCCAGGTTTAAATTTGGAAAAGAGAGTAACTGAGAACCCAGTGAGTAATTTGTTCACCTAATCATGTGTAGGAAGTGTTCATGCTGGTGTCACCAGTCATCTGTTCGCCATGCAGCCTACTTGAAATGTCATCTGTCCTACGCAGATGCTTATTCAGCCCTGTCAGACCAGTTTAAACAACAGTAAAACCATCATACACGATAGACTTGATATACTCAGTTATCATCTCGTTAAAAGCATTCGTGTCTATGTAATAGTGTGAGTATTTTTTGTAAAGGTAGTATTTTTTAGTTGGAATAGTGGCTGCAGGATAAATCAAAGCAGTAACAGTACTACCTCCTTATACAGTATAATTGTAGTATCGCACTTTGTATTAGCAGTATGTGGATACCCGAGTATTTCCTCGGACGTTAACCTGCTGCTCGTAACAGCCTCCACTCTGCCTGTTTCTGGTTACAGTCAGCTTTTCGCTTCATCCCAGGGCGTTCGACGAGCTTGAAGGCAGGCCTCAGTGCAGCCCCGTCAAGTTCTTCCACACCAAACTGGGAAAACCACTTCTTTATTGACCTGCGTATGCATTGTCGTGTTGAAACAGGAAAAGGGCCTTCACTAAAGCGTAGAAACAAAGTTCGAAGTACATGAATGGCTGACGTATCGTAGCATTTTCCTGATTCCCCTTCATTGGATGTGAGGGGTGACCAGATGTGCACTAAAGTATGTCAGCATACATCTGAACATCTGTAATGTTAGGAATAGTAATCAATCAGTGAAATACAGATCGGTGCCTGGACTTGTAACAGAAAAGCAAGATAAGAATGCAGACACACACACACACACACACACACACACACACACACACACACACACACACACACACACACACACACACATACACAATTCCTCTGTCTGAGAACAGACATGATGTTTAGTCTGGAAGACAGAGGGAGGGAAACAGATAAACCAAAGCAGGAGAGAGGAGACTATGGACACAGAAGAGAAGGAGGGGAGCAAGAAGACCACGTCGAAACTTTAGACAAAAGGAACGAGGTGTCAGGAGAGAAAGGCAGAGACACAGAGAGAGAGAGAGAGAGAGAGAGAGAGAGAGAGAGAGAGAAATCAGCAGAAAGAGAATGACGTTCAGCTGAATTGAAAAGTGTGTAGGAGTTGATAGAAACTAAGTTTGGAGACTCATGACGTGTTGGGGCTTTACTGGACGTTATGCAGCCGAGTGTGACAGGAAAGATGAAAGAATAACTGGATGATCCATGTTGTACGCTGGAGATGTGCTGATCAAAGGATGATGTAGACATGATGGGACAAACAGGGGTTCCCTAAATTTGGACTTCAGAGGTTCTTAAGATTAGACTCATAAAAGAGCTCTCATTTCAAAATAAATAATACAGATCTTTCATTATATAACCTCTCATGCCAACAGCTTTGGTTTTATTTGTTCATAATACAAAATTCATTAACGTGTCTTTTCAGATATGAATTATTTGCAATGATTACTGCTAAACTAGGGATCCAAAACAAAATAACTAGCTGTAGCTGCTTTATAGCGAATAGCCAAAACATAATAGCAACTCAACTAGCTGAGTCTTGGTTGCATTAGGAAAAGGCCAGATCACTAGTGCTGTTATATATTAACATTAGTGCAGACAGGCAGCTCAGATGAACCCGCAGTCCCGTGCACCTGTAACAGCTGCGTTTAAAAGCCTTTAAATACTGTTAAGTCGTTGAATTTAGATCAACTCAGACCTCCCGGACTTGTGAAGGAACTACAGAGCCCCTGACTCACTTCAAACTCTCATTCATCCGTCTCTCCGTCTCTCCGGCATGTTGTTCCTCATCTGGATCTGTGAAGTTGTAATTGTAGGCTTACATGTACCTGTTACGCCCTCTGACATATACGAGCGAACACATACACACACTAATATGCAGAAACACATCTGTTCTGAGCAGCAGACATTGCTAATCAAAGCACATGACATCAGCATTACTCACAGGCTAGCCATGTGTGTGTGTGTGTGTGTGTGTGTGTGTGTGTGTGTGTGTGTGTGTGTGTGTCTGCGGTGAAGTCATTGCTGGTATCAGGTCGTAAGAATCATTTCCTACCAGCAGCTCGGTTTCCCTGTACATTTGTTACTACATGTCTGGCCTTCTTAACACCAACACCTCCACAGTCTGTCTCTATAGCCAACATAAATGTGTTTGTCTGAGTGTGTGTGTGTGTGTGTGTGTGTGTGTGTGTGTGTGTGTGTGTGTGTGTGTGTGTGTGTGTGTGTGTGAGAGAGTTCAGCCGGAGGGTAGCGGTATTTATTTTGGTTGTTGAATTCGAGGAAAGGAGTCAGTGTTCCTGCACGGACGGGAGGCGACTGCGGCATCGGGCAAAGGAAGGAAATGCTGAGACTCTTCCTGCTCAGCACAAAGCTTAAAGACTCGATAGGTTGTTTGCAGATGACGTCACGTCACTGCAAACGAGAGATTTTCTGCATAGAAAACACTAACACACGTTCAAAATGCCGATGTTTTGCATCGTTTACGGTTGCTCAGCTCAATCGAAGGAAGAAGCCACGAGGAGCTTTTATCGAGTACCAAAAGTTGTTGTTCATAAGGGCGAAAAGTGCACGAAATTGACCGAAAAATGCCAGAAAAAATGGCTTGTTAACTGTCTCCGATTGGGAGGAGCCAAGTCATATAATGGTGGAAATGGTGTAACATTAGCTGTCGTTTTAAATCGATGGTGATAGACTTAAAGCAATAGCTACAAGCAACACTTGTTAAACCAGCGTTTCACGTAAGACAGGTGAAGGTAGATTACGTACCCTGTCTTGTTTCGTGATGATCTATGTCTTTAGTGGTGTTTCACCGGACCTTTACGAGTGGTTAACCTAGCTAACAACTATAAGTAAACATCATCAGTCAGCACAGCAGCGCTGAAAGTTTGTTGCTCAGTTAATATGCAGGAAAATAAAAGCTAAATAAAAGTTGCGCATCCCTGAAAAAACCCAAGGATAGTCATCGTGGAGCACTTTGGTACCGAGGTCGTTTTGGTTGTTTGGTACCCAACAGGAAAGTTGCGTGCCTCTGTACTTTTGTTTGTTTCATTTCCATTGCAGTGACTGCAAACAACCTGCTGACATCCTACTTTTTGTTAGCTGAGAGGGCAGAATCATAATTAACAGCACACACTTACAACCTGATGATGAGACGAGCAGCAGAAGATATTGAACGCTGATTTAATATTTAATGGACACGCTGCCCACTCTCAGCCGCAGACAGTTCGTAGTGCTGCTCGCGGTCTTTGGCTGAGGACAGACACCAGCTTGCAGAGTGTGCTTCAACCAGACAACAGCCAAGTTTCACTGTGGCCTTTTGGCAGCTGACACAGGGCATTAATGTTAATTAATTGCAGCAGCGGTTAAGGGACGCGGACGTCTACTCAGGCAACATCAGAGCTGCATGAGATCATTTTCTGAGCGTATCTGGAATTTCCAGCTGTAATTTTGGTCTTTTATCTGTTGGGACATCTCACAGTTCCAGTGTCTCTTCTCAGAAGCTGTGTTATCCATTTCTAGTTTATATTAAATATGTATAAAAAAGCACCAGCAGTCAACAATATTTACTGTATTTTTAGCTTGAAAAAAGCCACTCTTGCATCTGAAACCTGTCATGTGTCATTCTGTCACATTCATGTATCACTCTGTAGAAAAACATCACTCTCCACTTCCTGTTCAGGCTGCAGCCCCCATGTGACACAGATGATGTTTACTAATCAGCGTAAAAAGAGAAAAATCTGCTTCCACTTCTGACAGCGCATACGTGGTGCAGAACTACATCCTGAGGCGACCTGCTTCGTCTTTGATCGCTCCAACTCTAATAGCCGTACCAGAAGCAACTTTTCCACCGTTTAACTGAAATAGCTGCCATGAATGCGGCTGTCACTGCAGCTTAGCTGAAACGGTGCGAGCGACGAGACACAACAATGCAAAGAAAGACAAAGAGTCGATTTCATCAGCGTTTGAGAAGACACATCGAGTCAGGCACGCGCTGTAACTGAGCTTTTGTCTGTTCGCGCTGCCTTTTTGACATTGTCAGTCTGTAGAGGTGTAATGATTGGAAGTTATTGATAGAAGAATAACAGTTATCCAAATTGATCAGATATGAGTGTTATTTTAGGCGTGACTGCAGCCCCGGAGAGAGAGTTCGATAAATCCAGGAGGCAACTGAGTGACAAAAAACAAGACGAAAAGTGGAATAAGAGTTCGACATGGTCTTTCTTGTCTCTGTCTTTTAGTTTTCATTGATTAGTTTTCTTTCTTTCCTTCTGTCTGTCTCTTTTTCTCTCTCACTCAGTGAATCATGGAAATTAAATGATTGAGTCTGTTCTGGCTGGCCTCCTAGACTTATTATGTAAACCTCTCTGTCTGGCTGTCTCAGTCGTCCGTGTGTGTGTGTGTGTGTGTGTGTGTGCGCGCATGTGTTAGTCGGCATTTGTCTATTAATTTCCTGTCTGTGAGACTGTATATTTCTGTATGTGCGTACATGTGATGTTGTGATAGTCAGCTGATGGAGGATTTGTAAAATTATAACAAATCTTTTGTTCTACATTCGCCTTTTCATGTCGAAGTCGTTTGTGTTTACAGAAGCCTGTGTGGATCACACTCTGCCATTTGTGTTTTCTTTTCTTTGATTGGCAGCTGGCGTTGTCCCAGAACCAGAATCGCTTTAATCCACATATACGATAAACAGACAGTAATTTGTCTGGGAAGAAATGATTTATCCACTGGTAGTCGCCTCAGCTGGGTGCTCTTTGTTTGCCTGTCTCATGTAACACATGATACTGGGAGCTGCCCAGTACAGCCAAAGTCACACTGGAGCAGTTGCTCAAGAGCACGTCAGTAGTAGCTGTTGATGTCGGGAAGAGTTTTCCATTGCCTGTTCCTGTTGTCTTTGATTCATTTTTCCCGCCACTCGACTCATAGCTGGAGCTTTTCTAGGACTTGGAAGGGCATCAAAGTTATATATATATAATGCCTGTGTTACTACCTTAAAGGTGCATGTCGGCGTGGAACATCCAATCACAGAGCTTAGAAAAGTCCTGCGTTCCTTTGTTAAGAAACAGTGAAGGCATCATTAATAAACTACAGAATGGAGTAAAGCGCTTCGTAACCATCGACCTCTCGGACTTGCAGCTCTGTAGTTGAGTCTCTGCTGTCTTTCCTTTCCTTCTTCTTTCCCTCCTTCCTGGCCTCTTTCCTTCTTCGCTCACATCCTTCTGCCTTGCTTCCTTCCTTTCTTCTTCGCTTCCTTCATGCCTTTCATTCACCCTCTCAGCTGTTCATTGTTTCTTGGTCTAGACAGCAATCACAGGCGCACAGAAACCAGAGAAAAGTCACCATCCTGGTCTCATCATGCATATATGCAGATACGTGCAGCCGGTACGTCGAGGGGTCGAGGTCATCGTCAAATGGGGGGTTGTGTGAGCTTGTCTGTGTGTGTGCTTTCTGCATATAATCTGCATACAAGACTGCTCGACTGAGGCCCTTGTAGTCTGCTGGACCCATATTGTCCCATTAATTAGTCTGAAGTCAGAGCCAGCCTTATATGTCTGTCTCGCAGCATGAATAAATCCATACAGAGACTGTCTGAGGACCAAGTGGCTGCGCTATAAATAAAGGCAATGACTGTCTGCCTATATATGCATAGAGTGTCATGTGACAATGTGGAAGAGATTGTCTCTTGTTTTTCATTAATTAGTCTGAAGCAGAAAAAAAGCCTGTGTGGCTGTCTGGTCCTCTAAATACTTCAATTGTAGTCTGATTTTAAGTAGCTCAAAACAACTATGTCTTGTCTTTCATTAATTAGTCTGGCTCAGGAGAAGTTGCCGTAGGATTGTCTAGTCTTGCTCACATTAACATCTGATTATGTGCGAAGGAAACTCTTAAAAGTGTCTCTTGTTAATTAGTCTACGAGCAGTGTCAACTGACAAAAATGTATAAATGTGTAAAAAAGCATTTGAAGACGTCAGATTAGTTCTTTGTCTCTTATTTGGCCATCAATGGACATGTTGTCAGTCATTAGTTTATAACCTTGAGAAAGTTTTGTACCTTATTGTTGTGTGTCCACGTCGAATTAAAAAATTACATAAAAAAAAATATATAGGTAGTAACTTAGTTTGTTAAAAAGAGGGAGCATTAACTAGTCTGAGCCCGGATCAGCTGCCATTGGCTTTCCAAAGCATCAGCTGACGACATGGTCTAATTGCAATGTGTGTTTCATTATTTAGTCAGAGCCGAAGGTTCTCTGTGGCTGTCTGATTTTCTAAACAGCTGCATATGTGTTGTTTGGTGTCATTTGTCGTTTGGGTTTCTTAAGCGTAGCTCCAAAGTGTTTAATTAGTGAGCCAGGGTTCGGTCAGTTTAGAGGCAGTTCATCTGAAACGTCTCTGTTTTAGCTGTTGGTGACTCTTTAGCTGCCTGAAGGACCATCTGTTGTTCTGTTTGAATTAACTGATATTAATTTTTAATGTGAACGTAGCCGGGTAATTTCAGATGATATGGAAAGAAATGCAGCCCTTAAACAAATCCGTATCTGTTGTAATGTTATTAAATGTCTGTGGCAGCCTGATAGAGACATCATATTGACCCAGAATTCAGAAACGTGTCTCTAAATGGACCTACATGAATGATTCAGTCTCCACACATTTGGTTTGCATATTATTACCATCACAAATTCAGATATTCAGATGCGTGTATGCAAATGCTTGTTGTGTTGATGGGGGGGGGGGGTTTGCATATGAAACCCACGTTGCTCAGCATCTGCAGGGGCAGAGGGTGAAGTGAGGCAGCCCGGGTGTGTGTGGAAGGGCAAAGGTCAAGGGTCGGGTCAGGAGAAGGCAGGGAGGGGGAGGGGTGAAAGGTTCATTGTCGCAGCAGTGGGGGCTTGGAAATGTGTGTGCGTGTATTATTTAGTAATATTTTGCCGCAGTTTGCCTCTCATTGTTTCCCATAACCCTAATTATCATTATGTTGAGCTAATTACCTAATTAATAATAATCTCATTATTATTACGTCTCATAAACATGCTGAATTCACTGATTGCTTTCATTAGTTCAGTTTAATTTTCTTGTTTCATAGTGTGCAGATGTATTGAGGTGTGTGTGTATATGAGGCCTTTAGTAAAGTGCAGCTCATTTATTTGTTGCTTCAAGCATTACCGGCTCACAATGCTGCCAGTTAATGTGCAGGTGTAACACAGAAACTGACAGACTGCGAGCTGTACTGTCATCAACAAGCTGATTGAAGGCTTTGTCTCCGATAAGATACGTTTCACGTCAGTCTTGGAACAGTTGCACAGGCTCCAACAGCACACTGTAAGCCAAACATACCGCATGTTGTGCTTGGCTGCATGCTGTGGCAGGAAATGTGATTTTCTCTGAACATGCAGATGATTCCTGTTCCTGTCAGTGAAACACAGCACAGACGTTGTTCTTATAAGACCACGTATGTGTACAGTAGAGCTGAGGCGTCACTCAGTCAGCTGGTCAGGTCCAGACTGCGAGACCGAGTCTAGACAATAGACACCTCAGTCTGCAAAGCACACACACACACACACACACACTCTCAGCCCCCCCCAACACACATGACATGGATGCTCATGACCGTGGGCTTGACCCCTACACATGCACAATCACATACACACACGCAGACTTGCAGGGAGGACTGTGTCTGCCTCACTTTGCCCTCTGGCCCATAGGAAACAGCTGGGACCACATCATTTGCATCCACACACACACACACACACACACACACACACACACACACACACACACACACACACACACACAACACTCTGACCCCGCCTCTCTGTTTATATTACTAAAAATGATCATTATGCATTCAACTATGCAAACACGGAGCGACAATGCACAAGCAGTTCTTATTACAAACACCCGGCCCGAGAGAAGCCGAGCTCCACTTTCACGACGACGACCCCCACCTCCTCCGACCGACACAAGCACACGGAGGCCACACAACGGTGTGTCTAGACAAAGCAGCAGGATAGAGCAGCACACAGACACAGTCGTCAACTTTATTTGCACGCTAATGATGTGATTTTAGTGTTTTTAGGGCAAGAAGGGGAAGAGCATCAAAGCCAGTGACCACATCAAAATAAAATGTTATCATAATGACGCGGCGTGTTGAAGCAACCGTCACGTTTCCAGCGCTGGGGCCAAATCTGAAAACCTTTTCTCTGCATTCTGGCCCTTCGTCCACAGTGATCTGATGTTTTTCAAGACAGAAAAACTGAGCATTTACTCTTAAGAGTAGTTAGAGTTTAGAAAACTGTAACGTGAGCTTATTCACAGGAACTTTGTGTTGATTGGACAAAATAAACAGTTTGAGGACTCTGGGAACTTTTCACTGCCTTCTGAAATTTTAGACCAAACCATCAATTAATTGGAAAAAAAACAGTTTTCGCTAAAAAGAGAATGAATATTGGACTTTTATTAACGAGGGGGGCACAAACACAACTCCAAATGAGTGATGATGTTGCTCTTCGTCTGTTGGATGCTAACGCTAAAGTTGCTAATTTTGATTCCATCGACGTCACTGTGAAGGCCTTGAATGTGCAGTCAGAGTAAGCACAAGAACTGATGATGATGGGAAAGCACAACAAGGCCAAAAATATAAAATTTAAAAGCTCAAAACATGACATTTAAGGCTTCCAACCTTGATCAGATTCAGGCGTCCGATCAAGGTTTTTACTTTGAATAATTTCTCAGTTTCCAGCCTTGAGAGCGTCGCGCTTATCGCATCAGACTCCTCCTCATGTTGTTTTGAGCCCGGTGTCTCGGTCTCGTTCAGCCGAAAGGCCTTAGAGAGAGGGAGGCTTTTCCTTTTGAGGGGCTTCTTAAAAGGTCGTCGCTCTGCCTCCTGCGAGCGGGACAGCGAGGGCAGAGTCTTGTTGCAGGAAGCAAACCGCGAGCCAACAAGTTTCTCGAAAAACAGTCCCCATCACACCTGAGCTGACAGATTCTTGGCAACATCAGAAACACAATCGCTGCTCGCATTGTGCCCAGCAACCTCCCACACCTCGTTCAGTGAAGAGAGGGGAGGCCTTGCCAGCTGGCACACACACACTCACACACACAGATATATATGAGGCCCATATCGTTTTGTGCGCCGCAGGCACAGCGCCAGTTTCCCAGCTTGTTTGCCATCCATCCATCCATTAAGCCTTCATTACTCAACTGCAGATCCACTCATTGTAAACATTTGTGACACTGATGCTGCAGAGAAATGTAAGTCACTGTCAGCTGTGAACTCATCCAGATTCGCTCCTTTATACACTGAGACTGAAGAAGGAACAGAGCGTCCAGGTGTGTGCTGGAGTTCCTCCACACATGAGAAATGTTGACCTCAGAATTTTTCCGACCGGCAGAAATTCTGTTCTTTGGTACGAAAACTACTGAGAATCCAACATGAAATACCCAGACAGTTAAATATTTTCACTTTTTCCCTCGCCTCACTCCACCTCCCTCGCTCCGTCTTTCTTTTTTAAACTGTCCTCGCCATGCCTCATTTGAATGGCTTTGTCACGGGGATCTTGTTTGGGTTTCTGCAGCGGTTTGTTGCGTCTAAAGCGGAGGTTATCGCTCTCTCAGGCACAAAGGAGAGGGCGAGTTGATTCATGCGGAGGATCATCATTCGAGCGGATTCTCGGGGGAAGAAAAGAGCTTTTCAAAGCCAGGTGTTTCTACTGTTTCTTCTGCTTCCACGGAGCTGCTCAGGCGAGGCAGGTGAAGCTTCGGCGTCTTGCCCAGCAGCAGCTGCGTGGTGATCCAGACGGCGCTTTAAAGCATTCACACGTTTGTGTTGTTTCTCAGGGCAGCGCCGAGAAGTTGGACAGATTTTAAGTTAGCGTTGTTTGCTGAAGAAAACGTGGACCTTAAATGACACCTTAGAGTTAGATAATAATGTTTATTACAGTGGATCTCAACCTCTAAAGTGAATCAGTGTCCACTTGCAACACCTCATCACACATTATGGCCACAGTGTGGACATGAATCATGAGCAGAAAAAGTTATTTTAATTTGTAAGATTTTAAGAGATGAAGATGTGGAACTACATAAGACTTCTAATAAACTACAGTGTACGATCCCCAGGTTGGGAATCACTGGTCTGTTTTGGACATGGCTTTTATCTGCTGAGGAGATTGCCGTTGATAGTAACATGTCATTATGTCATTTAGAGCTGCATTTATTGATTAATTGGCCACAATGATCTGACAGACACAGACCTGATCAACATCATCCCAGCTGTTCGTGTCCGTCAGAGGAGTCCA
>NC_092058.1:2955574-3178074 GCF_039877785.1 Chaetodon trifascialis | reverse complement strand
TCTCCAATTAGGAGACTTTTTACGATATGCATCAGTCTATTTATAATATAACATAATATAATATGATATGAGAGAATAGAATAGAAGACTTCCTGTAAAGTGATGCAACTCAAATGCATTGAGGTGTTATGGGAGGTTTTGAAGTGAATCAGAGTAAGCGAAGACTTGAGGGCGCTGATGATCCCGTCAGACAGACCCCTGCTGAGAGTTCAGTCCAGTCAGCTACCAGGGGACATAATGTGACTGCGATTACTGCCACTGTGCTGCCATAATGCACCGTGTGATATGTCATTTCATTATAGCCCTCGATTAGTAGAGGTGGCTCTAACATGTGGAGCGTGCGGAGATGTGAAACAAAAACTTCTTCATCACAAAGCCCAACAGGGTGGAGCCTCCGCCTGCAGTGACAAACAGGTCTAACGCTGGTTGAATGTGCATATGTGGATCTGCTTACACGCCCGTCTCCCGTGTGAAATGTCCACATCGTCACTGCGCTGCGTTATTATGAACTGCCGTGTGATTGACTGGTCATAGGCCGCGTGTTTCGCCCACGTGCACATCCTGTCGTGCTCGCTCATCTTCTCGGTTTCGTGTTTGACTTAAGTGTTCGTGTTTGTGAAGCTGCTGTGACGGAGTCTGTTGGTGCTCCAGTTTGCTGCCTGTTGTGGTGGAAAATGTTCTAAAATTGGTGTAAAATGTTGTTAACGGCTATTAGATATAAATGATTCTGGCCATTCAGATTGCTCCACTGCAGCTGATGTCCTCCTTTTCCTCCACTCCCTCCTTCCTCCTCATCATATTGTCTTCCTCCCTGTCTCTCTCTACCCCGTCCTCTCTCCTACCCTCATATCATCCTCTTTTGCTCCCCTCGCCTCGTCCTCCTGACCCCCCTCCTCCGACTGTCTGCTCTCTCTGAGCCATCTGACTCGGCAATGACCGGCTGTGACCTTTAGCTGAATGCAGGAGGAGGAGGAGGAGGAGGCAGTAGACGGAGAGCAGGCAGCGGATGACAAATGAGCTAATTGCTTTAGATTAACCATGGAGTGTCTGCCTGCCTGCCAGGCTTACAGCCTCCTCCTGTCTAGACAACACCCCAGAGGGAGGGAAGAGATCAGCAGTCTCTCTCATGCAACATGGCTGAGAAGTGAAAATGTTTTAATGGCTTTATTGTTGTTTTCCTCTGAGTTGCACAAGGCACAATGAAAGAACTGTAACTTCAGTGCAGATAAATCCTGTCAGATGAGGTCAGTAATCTGCCCAGAGCAGCAGCACTGAGCCCCTGCATGTTATTCCGTGTTAAACTTTCAGAAAGTTTGGGGACTCACAAACAGAGACGGACATAAAAAAGGACGGTGCTGCAGACGCTGAGACATCCTCACTTTCAGTTCCCATCAAGAATGCAGTTTTTCCCTGAATGTAGCCTCAAAGTGTTTTCTTCATTAGACCTTTCAGTCGAGCCCAACGTCCACGTCTTTCGAGCTCCAGTTTGAGACACAGGCCTGCTGTTACAGAGTGTGGTCTTCTTAGCAAGTCAGGACGTAATAACCAGAGAGGACAAGATTTAAAGTCGATGAGTCAGCTCTCTCAGGACGGTGCAGGGGACAGGTGTCAGCCCTGACTCGTGATTGGTCTCTGGACTTTTCCTCCCGGCGTGTAACGAGGAGCATCCAGTCTTTTCTGCAGCTCTGTGACCGTTTGTCCTCAGGGTGCGGAGACGTTTACACGACGCCGCCCATGCCGGAGAAACAAATCGTCTGTGGAAATTTGAAACAAAGTGGAAAATTGTCTTTGGCCCGACTGCGAAACACCGCAAGTCAGTTAGTTGAGGAAGAGAATATCTACAAACAACATGTTTTTCACAGACATGGAGGCGTAAACGCTACCAAAGTCATGTCCTCTGCATTTCTTTTCTGAGGATACAGACACCGGTTACATGTACAGGCGGTTTCAAAGGAACTCACTGTGCTTAAATCAGGCAAAAATAATGGAAATAAATGAAAACATAGATTTTTTTTTACAGCACCAAGTAGAGAACCTCTATGGCTATTTTTAAATGGATAAAACATTAGTGGGGGAAAATATATACATACAGTAGAGCAGCTGAATGAAGTCGCTGTTCAACTAAATGAAAAGTTTTACTGAAAAGGTGAAGGTCTGCTCTGGATGCAAAAGAAATCGTTCTAAAACATGGAGCAGAAAGAAGCTCAAGAAAGCTCAGTATTTTATTTGGATTCGGCAAATAAAAAGTAGTTGTGCGCATTTTTTGGTGTAAATAAAGTGACAGAAATCAAAGGCAGGAAAGCCTGAGTGCTGTTTGGCTCGGCGATAAAGAAGCTGTGTTATTTAGTTTCTTCACTGAAGCATGTTTTGGCCTCAAGGATGTTTTTCACCGGTGCATCTGCACAGCACATTAGCTTAAAATGATTTTGTCATGCCAAAAAAAAGCTCCTGCAATTGAAAGGAAACGACTTAGAGATAAAGGATGAGCAGAGGGAGGCAGCGGCTGAAGACGAGAGAAAGAAAAGAAAGAACATTTCATTCCTTTTTGTCCAGTTAAGACACACACAGAAAAACCTGAGTGGAAAATGTGCAGACATATTGCACAAAAAATGTTTTTCTGCTTTGACACAGTGGAAAAAACGGTGTATTGATGTTATTATATAATCTCGTTACACCTTCTGTTGGAAATTCACTTAGGATGTGCAGAACATCTGGATGGAAACAAAACATGAGAAAATGATTTCCCTGTTAGTGGAAGGAGTGAGGTAGAGGAGGGATGAGAGAGAAGGAGAAGGAAGAGGCGACGGAGAGCAAAGAGAGAGCGTGAAAAATAAGAAAGGACAAGAGAGAGGAGGGGGGAGGTCTGCTGAGTGACCCGCTGACCTCCCCATTTGGGAGCTGACAAGTTTAACTGCAGGCTGACACACACACACACACACACACACACACACACACACACACACACACACACACACACACACACTGTCAGAAAGTATTTTTCTATGAATTATGACTCATCAAATCAGAGAAGCTGAATGGAAACAGCAAATTTTCACTCATTTCCTCAATACTGCAGCAAACCAGGCGCACTGTCAGTCATGATCTGATCATTAAAGTGTAAAAAATGCATGTGATCTCAAACTGGATGGCTAATAAAAGGGTTTCATCTCATAACACATAATGAAATAACAGATGCAACATTTCAGCGATGTGGAACTAAAGTGGAAAAGACGTTTTTCCCAGCAGAGATCAAACACAGCTGTGATGAATAGCATCGGTGATGGTGATCATTATTGAGCCATCAGTCGTGTTTTCAGGCCCACCTGCGCTTTCCGTGCTGTAACGTGTCAAAATACCTGCTGGGAAAAAACGTTCGTGAATCTGATTAATCTGGAGAAACAAAGCCAGGAAATCCGTTTTCAAGTTTAGTCAAATTTACTGGACAGAAAGTCCAAGATGGACAGAAAAGAATCAAACAGTCAAAACAAAAATATGAAGAAGCAGCAGAGTCTGTTTTTATCTCGACAGAAAGCATTGAAAAAACAGTGAT
This sequence comes from Chaetodon trifascialis, assembly GCF_039877785.1. Lineage (NCBI taxonomy): Eukaryota > Metazoa > Chordata > Actinopteri > Chaetodontiformes > Chaetodontidae > Chaetodon > Chaetodon trifascialis. Next base: position 3,174,524 of record NC_092058.1, on the reverse strand, counting down.
ATTGGTTGGTTTGGTGTTGATGTGGAGTGAAATAAGAGTCATTTTCTGATGTAATGATGACTGGCAACAACACAGGTTTCATTTGACCCTGATTCCAGAGAAGGTGGGACACAATAAAACAGAATGATCATTTGCTGATTCTTTCTGACATCTGCTCGACTGAAAACAGCACAAAAACAACATATTTATTGACTGACCTCATCAGCTTCATTGATTCATTTTTGTACACTTTGGGACAGAGACTGGGAACGATGTGGAATGCTCCAAAAACACCTGTTTGGATCATTCCACAGGTAAACAGGCTCACTGGTGACAGGTGAGAGGATCGTGATTGGGTATGAGAGGGGCGTCCTGGAAAGGCTCAGTCGTTCACAGCGAGGTTCACCACTCTGTGAACACATGATTGGACGAAGAATATGACGACATGAGCTCAGGGACACTTCAGAAAACTGCTGTCAGTAAACACAGTTTATTACACATGATGGCATTCTGTTTTTATTTACGTTTTAGACCCAACTGTCCTGGAATCAGCGTTCTGTGTTTGAGTTCGTAAAGAGATAAAGGAAGGAGAAAGGAGTTGTGGGAGTGTTTTGGCTGGAAGATGGAGTTCAGCACCAGCTGACAGAACAGAGAGACAGACAAGCTGTCAGCAGGCAGTGTGCCCACACACACACACACACACACACACACACACACACACACACGACGGTGGAGGTCTGGCTGGCTTCACACAGATGGAGAGGCTGGCACCGTGGTGTGTTTGAGTGTCTGTTCCTTTCTGCCTTTTGCAGTGATAACAGTCTTAAATAAGCAGAGGAATGCGACTGTTTACATTTCCTCATTTCAGCAGCGTGGTTACGCTCCTCTGCTCTTTCCTTCCTCCACTCCACCTCGGTTTTCTTAGATTGACAAGTGTAATGAAAACCATTGAGAAAATACGGTGAGAGATCAGGTTATGCAGGATTTGTGTAGCACATTCATATCCTGCGTTCGTTGATTTGAGGCGGATGTTTACACAAGCAGAGCTGTGAACCCGACCAGCAGGTATTTACCTGAGACAGCGCAGTCAGTCCTTAAACCTCAGTCCTTTTCATTCATTTCACAGCTGTCAGACATTCACATGTCTGATGTTTTAACGTCCCAGCAGTGAAACTTTACGCTCCAGTTTGTCTCTGCTGTTTGTTACCGGGTGTTTGGGCTTAGCTTAGCCAGCAGGTGCAGAGCGCATACGTAGCTTAGCTGATGAGCTGATGCAGTCAGAAGCTCCGTCCTGTCTGTGGTCCCCCACCACAGTCCAACAGGAAACAGGAAACCCTCCCTGCACATTAAAGAACTTCTCCGCTCTCACAGTTTCTCCTCAGCATAACAAAACCCACGACCTCCACGTCGTGCTCCTCAGCTCCTCAGCTCCACCGCAGGCAGATTTAGTTTACTGTCAGTGTTTGTACAAGCGGAGACGTGGAGAACCGCTTTGATGATTTTGTGTCATATTTCTTGTCAGATCTGACCTGTATCATGCATAAAACCACCCCTCCTTTAGAGAGAAGCTCACCACAGATCAGTTCATGGCTTTAAAATTCTTGATTTTCCATCCGTCCTAATGAGAGGAGAGGTTCAAGCCTCCCCCTCCCTCCCCCCGTCTCTCGCTCTCATCATTATTCTGTCCGTCCCTCTGACCCATCTGTGTCTCCCAGACGCTCCCACCACTCCCCCTCTTTTTCTCTCCCCCCTCTCCGTCTCTCTCTCCCCCCTCCCCTCCTCCCTCACATTGACCCCTTTTGTTTGCAGCCATTGGGTGGCGGTGGCGGCGGTGGGTCGGTGGGGGTGGGGGTCCGGTCAGCTGTTTCCTCAGTGTGTGTGCGTCTGGACAGTGTGGGAATGCGTGTGAGAAAAAGTTGCAGACAAAGCTGGGTCGAGCCTCAGAGCGTGTGTGTCGGCCGGCGAGGACACACACGGTGTCGCAGCATCCACAGGACATGTAGTTTGGAGCTGAACCGCAGCGGGAAGATCTGTTTTCGTTTCTTTTATTTTTGTTCTTTTGGCTTTTATCTCAGCTCGTTAACTTTGGAAAAGACCGTCTGCTTATAGTCACTGGAATATCAGCGTTTGCGAGTCTTGGTCTGAGCAGAGGTCTCGTACCGCAGGGACTATGCAGCCTTCGTCGGGGAGTCACGGCCATGACGACTGTGTTCAGACGCAGCTGTGCGGTGAGTTCCTCATCGCGCTTACAGCAAAGAAAACCAAGCTTTGACCAGTTCACACCCTTCGGCTGTTTCCTCTCTGGCTTGATGTGCTTCTTGCACTCAGCACTGATGCTGTTGCAGCCAGAGGAAGTTTGGAGGATGATGCTCCTCAAGTTCTTCAGTTTTTCTTTTAAATGTGTTGTTTAGGACAGTAGAGTCGTTTCACTGGTTTCAACCTCTCAAATGTGATCATTTGCTGCTTGTATGGCTATAAATTGGATATCTGTGTGACCAGATGCATTAAACATTAATGAAGTGATTTATTATTGTAGATAAGTGATAAACTCTTTAATTTGAGGGTGCCTCATTAGAGAAGTAGCATCTGAAGCTTCAGAAAATGTACCATACTGTGATATATGGTAACTGTGTGGAAGAGGATTTAACCTCCTGATGTTCCAGCTGAGTGCGCATGCCTCACAGCAAGAAGGTTGCCGGTTCGATTTCCGGGTCTGGCCTTTCTGTGCGAAGTTTGCATGTTCTTCCCGTGCATGCATGGGTTCTCTCCAGGTACTCCGGCTTCCTCCCACAGACCAAAAACATGCTCATTAGGTTGATTGGTGACTTTAAAAGGTGTGAGTGTGAGCATGAATGGTTGTCTGTCTCTATGTGTTGCCCTGCGATCGGCTGGCGACCGGTCCAGGGTGTACCCCGCCTCTCGCCCCTTGACAGCTGGGATAGGCTCCAGCCCCCCCGCAACCCCAAAAGGGATAAGCGGTATAGAAAATGGATGGATGGATGGATGGATGGATGGATGGATGGATGGATGGATGGATGGATGGATGGATGGATGTTCCAGCTGTTCAGTTCAGGTTGATAACCTTCATTTCGAAGTCAAGCTCTGCTCTGAAAGTCAACTTAACTGTAAATTTCCCGACACGTGCTTTTATTCTGCTGGGCGATGAAACAGCCGTCGTTTCGAGGTCTTCTGCTCTGGTCCAGCAGCAGCGGTGGCTGGTTAAACTCTGAGGTTCAAATCCAGTTTGGCTGAACTGGAATGTGAATAAAAGCCTCTCTGGCTGAACACCAGGCCGCACATTAAAACCTGGCTGTAACTGAGTCAAATCACCTGCACTGAGGGCCTTTAAGCAGGTTTCATGGAGTTTTCTGCACAGGACAGTAACTCGCATGAAAGCAGCTGTTTTCACCTACTTGTGTCGTGTTGACTGAGACTCTGTGGACGTTTGTTGTGGTCATTGCTGCTGTTTCATTAATCTACTGTGGTCATGTGCTGTGTAACTAAGTCAAACAGAGCTTTGAGAGTCCAAGGAGTCACCTGACTGTCTGACTGTGTGTCTTCATGTTGTGTAATGGTTAGACAAGGTGGTCAGAGTCAGACTGTGTGTGTGTGTGTGTGTGTGTGTGTGTGTGTGTGTGTGTGTGTGTGTGTGTGTGTGTATGTGTGTTGTCTGCAGGCTACTTTCTGTCTGACTTGGCCCTGACCTCTGCCTGCTCCCTGTGAAAAAAAGTGTGAGAAAAAGGCTCCGTTTGTGTGTGTGGTGGTGGTGGTGGTGGGGGGGGGGTGTCGGTGGGGGTGGTGGGTGCAGAGGGGGTGTTAGAGCAGACTGTCTCTAAACAAAGCTAGCCCTGTCTGTCTGGTCTAGTCTGGCTCTGTGTGTGTGTGTGTGTGTGTGTGTGTGTGTGTGTGTGTGTGTGTGTGTGTGTGTGTGTGTGCGCGTGTGTCAGACACCCTGACCCCCACGTAAGGACCACATCCCCGTCTGGACTGTGTCTGAACCTTTCTTCTCTCGCAGCACAGAAACGTTTATATGCGTTTAAATTCAGACACTGTTTTATTGGCGAGCTGCTGACTGAAGTCACAGCAGAGTGAGAGTGTTGATATTTCATTATTTATCACTGGAGTCATTTTATTTCTTATCACCATATTCAGTGAGTAAAAGTATCCAGTATTCATAACCGTCAGCAGGTGATTATTTGCAAACTTTCATGTATACTATATATGTATAGAGAAGATGAGTACAATAGATTTGGATTCATTCCACATCTGGTTTTTATTTATTTATATAACAGTTTCTCTTAATGATGGCGATGATGCTCAGTGATGACTGTGACAGAGTCGTATTAAAGGGACATTACACTGATTTAGTCTCGGCTTCCATATAGAGGACTTGCAAATGACATATTTATGAAAAAAAACAAAAACGTTGAGCTGAATGCAGCAGAGGCCAAAATGTTTTGACTTTAGTCCCTTGTACCAGTCAAGTTTCCACTTCCCATAATGCACCTGGATAAAATCTTTTCATTGGTCTCCTCATTCCTGGAAGTGTTTTGCAAACTCTGTGCCCCAGTTTGTAAAGCAGGCTTTTGTTTAAATCTGCAGTCTCCAAGCCCAGGAAGAGATAACCCTGATGACATCACAATGACGTCATCAGGGTTATTTTTTCCAGCCTTGACCTCGTACAGAGCAGACAGACTAACCGTGACGGGTCAACTGACCGTGATGTTTGTCTCCATGTTCCTGTTGCAGCCCAGCTGGAATTCGTCCAGATCCTGGTGATCGTGGTGGTGATGATGGTGATGGTGGTGGTCATCACCTGTCTGCTGAACCACTACCGCCTATCAGCACGCTCCCTCCTCTCCAGACACGCCCCCACACGCAGGAGACACCTGCCGTTGGCCAGCGTAAGTCAAACACTTCATGTCCACCTCGTCCGTCCTGATCTAAACTGTATCCACATATAATTTAACTGCATTTCTCTCACATATCTGATCAGAAATGGGTGTTGCAATACAAAATAAGATGAGCATGAACAGAACATCTTGCACTGAAAAGATGCAACCACTTTATGGGTGTTAATATCACTGAACATCAAAGTTCTGGAAGAAATCTGATCAGATTAATCTCTGGTACAGTTAGAGCTGGATTTTTAAATGCGTAAGCGTGACCAGATGGCTTTGTGATTATTAAACATGCATATTTTTCCCAAGTGTCAGTGTGGCCAAACTCAGGGCCAGAAGCTTTGGTTTCTTAAAGAAAAAGCGGCGGTGAAATAAGATGATTACGATATGAAGTCCTTTATGAAAACTGACATCTTACTGCGTGCAACAGGCTTTCATGGCAGAAATTGATGCGTCACAGAAAAAGAAAGTAAGATGAGGTCAAAAAGGACAAATGCAAGAAATGAAAACATTTGAATTACAGCCGCTGTGAGTGTTGAACACTCAAATGTCATCAGGACCAAACAAATAGTGCACATACAACCACATCCAAGTCTGCTAGCGCACAGGTGAAATCAAGAAAGTGATGAAAACACAGAATTAAAAATAGGAAACACATGTATTATGAGGACAAAGGAACATGATAAGAACTGTTTGAAGAGCTGCTGAGTGACAGCATGTGATCATACTGATTAAACACCGCCGCGGGCTAATGCTAACACACTGACTCATATCTTCATCAAGGGCCGCGGCGGCTCGCAAAGACTAATTCAAGACACACACACGAGCTGACTTACACCTGAGGCCTCGACAAACATATGACTTCACTTGCTCTCCCTGAATCACCTGCTGCTGAATCACTGATGTGTGTGTGTATGTGCGTGTGTGTGTGTGTGTGTGTGGCTCAAGTCTGCAAGTAAGATATGAGTAAAGGATGAAGCATAATCATGCACGCACACACACTCACACACACATAGAGAGGGCTCCTGATAAGCTCAGGGGAGTCATTGTCCTAGTTAATTTGGATTAGCAGACGGACACACTGACACACATACAGTCAGTCAGACACGCAAGCAGACAGACGGGCCGGACAACTGTGGCCAGAGAACAAGAAAACTGTTGAAAAAGTTCCGTCTGGACATTTTTATAGAGGGAAAGAGCCGCTTTCGTCCTCTCCTCACTGTGAGCTGCGACCATGTGGAGGCGCTGAGAGACGAGCGATGAAGAGTTCAGTCCCAGCTTGTTTCTCCACGTGTCATCAAGACACCCATAGATTCATACAGACTGATAGACAGACGTCAGTGTCAGCTCAAAGTTTTTAATGTTAATCTACATGGGGACGCCGGGTCGTCAAAGCAAAGTACGAAATCCTCAACACCCATGGATTTAATAAAAATATTGGTGTGTGAAATTTGAGACACGCTGCAGTTAAAGCAGGCCTCATAAAGTCAACGCTTCATGAGGACGTGTAAAGGAGCCCTGCAGCTGTGAGGGTTTGTTGTGCCCTCTAGTGGACAAATGTGTACTCAAAAAGCACAAAAGACACAATTTTAAAGTCGCAGCTTGATGCATGTTTGCTGGTGAATGCTTGTTCTCAAAATAAAACATAATGCAAACAAAAAGATGCAATAAATATATTTCTGCAACACTAACCTCTGAAGCATCAACAGTAGAGCAGACGGTGCAGTACTGCAGTATGGAGTACAAGTATGAATAGTATGAAATGTATGTGTGATTTCTCTCTTTTTCTGTCAGGAGGGAAGTCTGTGGTCTTCTGAGGGCACGGGGACCAACAGTGGTCTAAATGAGGTGAGGTCTCTTAAACTAAGAGTTAACATTTAGACAAAGCACGTTTATTTAAGCAGAAAGTTTATCACAACTCAGTTTATTCTAGTACAGCAGTAATGTGATGTCGTTCCTCACCACAGCACCAGGTGTATAACACACGTCCTCCAGACAGAGGAGCCTCGTCCTACCTGCAGCGGGAGCCCCAGCACGCCCAGCCCCAGTCCCAGCCTCCCCTCCAGTCCCAGCGCTTCCAGCACACATACGCCCCCAGTCGCTTCCAGCCCACGTACCCCTACCTGCCCCAGAGCCTCATCGATCTTCCGCCCACCATCTGCCTCTCAGACGGGGAGGAGCCCCCGCCGTACCAGGGCCCCTGCACCCTGCAGCTCCGAGACCCGGAGCAACAGATGGAGCTGAACCGCGAGTCGGTCAGAGCGCCGCCCAACCGAACAGTGTTCGACTCCCACCCGCTCGACCCGTCCAGCTCCTGCCTGCAGGCCAGGTAACAAGGAACAAGCTGTCATGTGTCCTTTGATCTTCATTAGTCATGATACGGATTTATTGATCTATTATTCTGCATGCCTCATATTCTACAAGAGTTTTCCTCACTAAACTCCTGAATTAATGCTTATTGGTAGTAAGTAAGGAAGTTGTACGTAAGTTAGGAAGTGGTCAAAATGCGAATAAGGTTCCAGTGTTCTTGGAAAAGTTCCTTCATGACCCTTATTTCTGTGCTTCCAGTCTGCAGGCCCCTCCTCCGAGCGTCCACCCAGGCATCAGTGTGCTAGAAGCCCAGGAGGCCTTGTCCCGGCAGCAGAAGCAGGGCTCTCGAGTAGAAGGAGCTCCCCCGACCTACAGCGAGGTGATCGGGCACTACTACCACCCGACATCCCTGACCCCCAGCCACAACCATCGGACTGTTTCGTCCTCACAATCACCCGCATCCTCGTTCATACACGGTCTGCTGCGACCTCCGCTTCAGCAGCAAGGAAGTGTGGAAAACAGGAATGCAAAGAATACGAAGGAGAAATCCCAGAAGCCCCAGCAGGTGTGACAGTACTGCTTCCTTATTCCTAGCCCCTGCGAAAACCAGGATAATGCCTGCTCACCACTTTGGAAGTGGTCAGCAGGGAATGAGGAACAACCTGGTCGATGGTAAAATCTGCTCTGAATGGTCGAAGGGCTGGTTGACGTTAGTTGTAATTGTAGCTGACACGCGGTCAGTTTCAGTTCCCCCACTTCATGGACCGGGCTAGGACTGGGAAGCAGCACACGCTGGCTTCTCGTTTAGGTAAGAACACCTGGAAACCACGTCACTCCTGCAGAGCACAGTTGCAGGAGAAAATCTGGTACTTCCTGTTCCACAGCTTCTTACTTCCTGTCTGAGGAGCACTTCAGATGATGTCAGAGAAGGGGGCAGGAGGTGCAAAGGGAAGGGTGGAGTCAGAAGCCTCCTCCTTCCCTTGATAGCGCCACCTCAGCCCTCCTCTATTAGACTGATCTAACTCGTCTTCGTTCATTATAAATATTTACTTGTTCTGTTTGTTTCTATAGAAGTTTTTCTTTGTTTGTTTGTCTTTTTCGCGCTTACAGAAAAATTCCTATCCAGGCAAATGGCGAAATGTTGCAATCTTCTTGGTTCTTCCAGGCTCTGTTTTGTTTTCTAGTGATAATCGCCATCGCTGCTTCGACCCCATTTGGTTCTGTTCCACGTTCACGACTGCACAGTCCAATGGCGGCAGCGACTCCTGCACCAGGCTTTAGCCGCATCACTGGGACCTGCGAGCACATTAGACTGTTTCCAGGAAGAGTTCACATTTAGTTAGCGTTACCTTAAACTAGCTTACTAGCTGTAGCACAGTGCTGAAAGTCCTCGAGCTAAACATTCTGCCTTATAACGACCAACCGGTGCAGGAGTTGTCGCTGAAATCCTATTTTAGCCTCTTTTTCTTTTTATTTTATGTTTTCTAAAGAAGGTTTGCACAAAGATCACAGAAAAAGAAAGAAATCCGCGACATGATTGATACGAGAGAAAACAGAGAAAGTAGGGGTATTTTTCTAAACTTGATAGATTCTTATGAGTAAAGATGTCGTTTTTTTGGTTTTATATGTTGTCTAGTTTTAGAGAAAGAAACAAACATCAGTAAACTGTTGGGGTGCCAACTCTCACATTGAACATTTTGCTACATACATGTTGGCATGTATATATGTTACAGACTGAGTATATATACACACATGTATGCAAACCGAGAGCGAACTTAAAAAGCACGAATTTAGAGTTATTTATATAATTGCTGAAAAGAATTGCACTATTTTTTAGGATGCGCAGATGGAACGTGTGAGAGAGACTTTTATTGTGAAGGAGCTCTGTCTATTGAGGCGTGAACAGATCGAGAGAGACCTGAAACCACAGGGACTTACCGGAGGGTCGGACCGACTCGTGCACACGGATCACAGCTGCATATCATGCCTGACTTTGGCTCAACAGACTCGGATCAACCGTTACTGTACCATTGATTAGAAGAATAATAAATCCCTCCTTTATGCAAACGTCCGAGTCCTGCGAGCCAACCGCAAGTCAGTGTTCAATCTGCGGGCCCAATCAGAAAGGCTGCTTGTCGCTCTCTCTTTCACCCCGTTGGCCGAATCGTTAGCCAATCCCAAAGCCGGCTGTCACTACCTCGACCAAACAAGTCAAGCACATACGAGTTTGCTCATCAGACGTTGTCGCGCCAACAAGTGTCTGAACTAATCAAGACGATGTGTGATGTAACAGTAGAGCAGGACGTAGTCGTTAGCTTTTAATCCTCCTGTGTGTTTTTTTATTTGAATGTCAGAAGTTTTGTTCATCGGGTGAAAAGAGAGAGAAACGACGCAGACCCAGCGGCGCCGAACCTCCTTTTTGTCGTGCACTGAGAAAAAAAATAAAAAACCTGCAGGCCCGAAATAAGCGATACGCCGACTGTGCACCGCTGTGGCCTCACACACCGACACACACTCCCTCCTGCCTTCAGAACACACACACACACACACACACACACACACACCGTCCCCTCCGGTCAGTCCCTCTCTCTCTTGCGGGCATCTCTGAGCACTTTACTGCACCGGGAAAGAGACAACAATCCCCCGTCAGCTGGCGTCGGCCTCGGCTCGCCGCCACACGATACAGACAAACCCTTTTCATCTCTGAGGTCACCTTCATCGCCACGCTCCTAAAAGATGCAAAGAGTTACACTCCAAAACTTTAAACATCCTTCAAGCGGAGAACAATCGTAACCTCACCGCCTGGAATGCTGATTTATTTTTCTGAAGTCATGACTCTGGGTGTCGCTTCAGGTTTTTCCAGCAGTGTTAGCGGTAACCTTCAGTGCCAACAGAGATCGTGACTGTGAGCTTTTGATGCTGTGGACAGGCTTTACAAAAGGTCAAGTGTCCATTTAAACCTAATTATCATTTGTTTGTTTTTAGCTTGTTCTTCCCATGGTGGATGTTTCAGTTTGGGAGCAGAACTCTTTGTGTGTTGAACGCAGCACGAGACGGGTTGTTGCAAATGAGACACACTGAAGTGTTGAAAAGTGACACGAGTGTTGACAGCAGCTCGTCTTCTGTCATCTGTCTGAGAGCGAGGAGACGAAGGCGACGCGTTAGTTTTCTGAAGGTTAGATGATCAGAATTTGTAGACGTTTGTAGTTTTTGTCTTTGCTGCTTGTATGAAGTGTCGAGTGGGACCTTCCTCCGAACCGGAAGGTTCCCCAGGCCCACACGAGGCCGGCGGCCCTGAGCGTCCGGTCTTTATGCAACAGCGCCCTCCACAGGGACCAAACCACAGCCAAAACTCCCCTGAGTCAGCTTAACTTTGTAGAGTCAAAAGGCCAAAAAAAAGATGTTTTCTATCCTGATGAGGTGAATCCTTTATTTCTCCAAACAGCAGAAGTCAGTTTTCTGTTGTTGAATGAATTCTGCCTTAAACGTCTTTGACACAAGAGAAGACAAACATTTGACCAATAATCATTTCTTTCCCCCATCTTGTTTACTGTCTCTCCTTCTGATTTGTTCCTGTGCTGCACTGAACTTTTTCATTTAATGACAAAAGAAAATCACGACGCAAAGAATTTAATCTCTTGACCCAAAGCAGCTACAGGAGCGACGAGGGGATCAATCAAAGCATGAATCACCTTTGACTCGGAGTGAGATGACGAGCCCGGTCCTGATCTGAGTTCAGACCAGTCTGATGCTCGTGTTCGGACTGGGCTCCGTCCTTTTTAAATGGTTTGGTTCGCTGCAGTGGAGGGTTTGCAGCGGGTATGAGAAGACCGGACAGACTCTGATCGGGGCCTCACAGCACAAACACCAGAGTGATGATCGTTAACAGTCACATACTTAGAATTCATGAGAAGCTCAACAGTGTAGGATCAATCTCGCACTTCAGGGAAACCGGCGCTGGCTGACGATACAAAAAAAGACGGGAGGAGAGGAGGGTTCAGAGGCTCAGCCGAGACACGCGTTTACTCGCACAGGTGGAGTTTTACCTGTGCTGCTGACACACCACAGAGGCATTAGACTCCTGCTTCAAAGGCGTCAGTGTGGACTGAAGGGACGCTTCCAGCAGACTCGTCCTTTAAAGTTCAGCTGAACACCCGAAATGTGTCCGAGCCAGAAATAATCTGTTTGAACTGCTCACACGTTTCTCTCTGCTTTAAGCGTGAAGGAAGTGTTACAGCAGAGTTTTCGTCGACTCAGCAGATAACGTCTTTTCCCAGGGCACAGTGTGTGTGTGTGTGTGTGAGAGTGTGTGTGTGTGCCTGGGTGTGACCGTGTGGATGTTCTGTTAATGTACACTGGCTTGCCCTGGGAAAGACCTCCAGCTGTCTAGACAAAAACTAAACACACACACACACACACACACACACACACACACACACAAACACACACACACACACAGCAGACTAAACAAACTAGCAGACCTCACACAGGTGCACTTTCATTCATCCACACACATTTGTATCCTTATTGTGGACCACACAAGATAGCAAAACATTTATCACACACACACACACACACACACACACACACACACACACACACACACACACACACACACACCTGGTTCGCCTCCAGAGTTGCCTCCCCCCTCCTCCTCCTTCCTGTCTGAAATAAGCTCTTCCTGTTCCCTAGAGATGCCCGCTGTCCAATGACAGAGCTCCTCTCAGACCAGCCCCGGCTGCCATTGGCTGGCTGCGTCTCGGTCTCCGAGGAAACGTTCATCGTTTATTGTTGCTATGTCGTACAAGTGTGCCTGCCTGCGCTGAGACGGGCAAAATGTGAGTGGCCAGTTTGGGCTGTCAATCATCCCGGGCCACGGCTCCTTACTGTCTCAGATGATGATGATGATTGGATGATGATGATGATGAGATTGAGGATGATGAAGATAGATGTTTTTGATAGTGATGCCGCAGAGAGCGTTGCAATACACCTACTATTTGCCTTTTTGATAATATTAGTCCTATTTTAACGTAGTGTGCTAAATGCAAGTTTTTTTATTGTCGTTGTTGTTGTTATTGTTGTTGTTTATTCACTTGAGAACAAAAAAAGTTCATTTTGCTTCAATCCATTGATCTCACAAAACTTTTTTTTTCCTGTTTGTAAAAACCAACCTTGAGAGTGTAAAACTACCTAACAGACAGACGCTGCCCGTCACTGGGAGGACGTGTGAATACGAGTCGATGTGCTTCTGCTTCTAAGTGCCCTTTCCAGCTCTGAACGCCGCGAATCCTTCGGCCGACATCAGCTCATGTTTAAGCGAGCCCAGTTTGTTCAACCCGCCGCCGTACGCTCGCCGGTGGGCTCCATTCGGTCCTGACGTCCTCTCGGTGGGAGCGTCTTTGAGCACATTTCGCTCCCGCTCTTTCAAGTTCAAGTATTCTTCGTAAGTCGTGCTCACCCGGTCCGTTCACCGCGTCCCCAATCATCAGCTCTCCTCGCCCGGCCCAGCGTCTACATGTGTGCCTTCTGGCGCCCGGGCTCAGAGGAGACTCGGTCCGTCTGTGAAAGGTGTTGTAGTGCAACGAAGCCCTCAGACGCTCAGTACTGATGCCTTGTGACACGTCAGGCAGCACCGAAACACACGGCCAGGATGTGTGGAAGCCCGTTGATGGCGGGAAGAGAGAAAAACAGATGAAACATGAGATGACGAAAGCAAAAACACTCACCGAGCTTGTTTTTGTCCAAAATACTCCACATGATGACTTTGTAAGTCAAAGTAATCAGATCTGCTGTCTGTTCACTCTCTCGTCATGTTCACTGAGTATTTTTTCTTTTATCGTCGAAACTTTTCAGCGTTTCTTCTTCTCTTCCTGCAGATTTGTGCTTCTGTAATGATGAAAAAAGATGCTGAATGTTTTCAAATTTAACTCATTACTCGTGTTGCGTTCCAGAGATGTCAGAAAGTTGGAAATGTTGGTAACATAGACGTAAGTATAAGTAGTAAGTAAGTATAACGTCATATTAGCAGAGCGCACCCTGAAACCTCAGTCATCTCCTGGAAAGCAAACGGTGTGTTTGAGGTCTGACTGACGGTCGTGTTTCCACGTTTTCATGTTAACCTGTCAATAAAGTTCAACCAACCAGCCGAGATTTGTTTCACTTCTGACATTTAGTGGAACGCAGCAGGAGAAATGACTTTTCTGTACAAGGTGGCTGCTATGAAACAAACACGGCCTCCAGTCCACACAAACAACAGCCCAGTTTTCTGTCCACGGCTTCGTTAAAGACATTTCCAAAGAAGGAATCATCCTAAACGAGACTCCTGTCGCTGACAAAAAAAGACAAGAGTTACACCTGACTTGAACTTTTCTGTTTTATATTTTCTTTGGGGAAACACTTTGCTTTACGGGCGTCTTCCTCTGGTCCCCGTCAGGCTGCTGTTGACCTGCAGACAGGTGGTTCAGGTGCACAGTAACACGCTGTTTGAACCTGAAGGTGAATACCTGGCGGCAGACTGGAGGAAGGCGAAGCGTGAAAGAAACTGTTGTCCCTTTTGTGTTTTGGCTCATCCTGCGTCGTCGTCTTCTTCTCTGCTCGCTCTGCTCTTTGAATCAGCGCCGCACGGCGCCTCTCCTCCGACAATGTAGAAGAAAATATACGAAAACACTCTTTCGGTTGCAGTTTTTTATGTGCGCGCATTCAGACAAGCCTCGATATCTTACGGGACTCTCGTCCGCCGCAGTGACTATTGTAGAAGTCTTCCACCTGTTGTTGCGTTTTATCCTGCAAGCATGTTAAATGTGGGACTTGTACAATAGATCCGTTCGTTCCGGTCAGGGTTCCTACGTGCTGCCGTCGGTTCTGTCTAAAAGAAGTAACTCCACACGACGTGTAGGAGCCCTGACCTGTTTGTGTAGAAAAATGTCGGGTCTCCCTCAGTTCACATTTAGCACCGGCCTCGTAATTCTTCCACCGGAGTGAAGTGGAGGAAGACGAAGCTGGCGCTGAAGAGCTGAGGGTTTGAATCCAGTCTGTTCTCTGTCACAGCATGGCTCACACACTTATATAGAGGCCTACTTATTCTCAATGATGATAACTGCTTATTTGTGTATTAAAACAGTTTATTTTAATTTATATTGGATGGTCTACGTGTTGCAAGGTTTGTTATGTTGTTGTTTTCTTCTCTGTTTGTTGCAAACAGAAGACAATGGTTTATCGTTGTTGTCACAGAACATGGTATGAATCGGACACATTTCAGTTAGCCTTCGATTTAAAAAATGAATAAAAAAGTTTTATAAATACGTCTGCGTCACCTCTGGTTATTTATTTATTTATTTGTTATTTGTTCTCAGTGTTTCGTTTTGGTGCACGGGACAGCAGCATGATGATGTCACTTCCTTTTATTTGGATCCAAAATGGCACATTTCATTCATGTGTTTGTACGCCGTAAAAATTGATCTCAGTTAAAAATGAGGAAGCATCTTGAAAAAAGTTGATGTTAAACTGAACTTTGACTGGAAAACAAAGTTCCTCCTTTAACCAAACATCCTGCTAATTTTACACTGTTATATTATGTCACTGCACAAACATCTGCAGCGCTCCAGTCAGAAACGTTTCCCTCCATCTGAACCACCTCCTGATCTGTCCAACGTGGGCCGGCTGCCAGCAGGTGGCGCCCTCCACCTCTGTTTGTTCTTTGAGTCCATCAGGGCTCACACAAAGCAGAGAAAGCCTCGAGTCTGATGGTCAGGGGACTTAAAAACACACAAACAGAGTGAATCTCACTGCTTTTCACATCATCTCCAGTACTGTAGTTTTAGTAAGTACGGGTGAAGGTACTTGTACTTTCCTGGTGTATTTCCTTTATTTTTCAGTTGCTTTGTACTTCAGCTCCACTGCACCGGACTGAAATATTGCACTCTTAACTCCTCAGTAAAAGTCAATTAATAAACCGTGATGACTATTAGAACAGCAGCGAGTTATTATTATTATTAATAATAATAATAATAATAACCCCAAAGGAAACAAAAGAAGTTGAATATGAAGCAGAGAGGGAGGAATTAAGGGAGGAAGAGTGGAGGAAGGGGAGGTGAGGCTGTGGGAGGAGCAGATAAAGTGTGATGTCAGCTGTAATCCTTGACGTTACCTCACCTGGCCTCCCATGCTGAGCACACGTTTATCAGCAGTAGATAGTGTGTGTACTCTGTGGGTTACTCTGATCCAGTATCTCGAGCTCACCGCTTACTGTAAACACATAGAAACGATCTTTGTGGGTCGACTTCAATGAAATAATGATTTAGAGATAAAAAATATTAAACGTGATTCTTTGAAAGTTTAATTAAAAAGACAGACAGACTGTACAGACTCGGACTCGGGGCGGGTGTCACAAAGATGGCGGCCTGAGATTCAACGACCTTGAGACAAAAACATTCAAGTCTCAAGTTTTGACCTGCTGAAATGAGTCAAACACTGTGACACCGCCTCGAAAGGAGCATTTTTAAAGTCATGATCTGCACTGAAAAGAAGTTGTTTGACTTGAGACTTGGACTCGTCTGGATTGATGTCGGACTTTTGTGGACTTGTTTCAGGAAAGACTTGATTCACTGTTGGATCTGACACAGAATCGCTGGACTTGCCTTCAGAGACTTGAGGTTTGAATAGGATTGGTGACTTGGACTTGAACAGCAGGTGAGCTGCAGGTGTGACTCAGCTGGCAGCCGCCTGGTCACTGGATGACTCCCAGCCAGATGGATCTGAACCAGTTATTGATCAGATTCCACTGACTTTAACCTGCATTCCACTATTTTCTCTTCCTGCCAAGTCAGTGACTCTCACCTCACAGAGGTCACTCGCTCGACTGTCTGTCTGTCGTCTGTCTGTCCTCTGTCTGTCGTCTGTCTGTCCTCTGTCTGTCGTCTGTCTGTCCTCTGTCTGTCGGTCTTGCCACACAGTTGGCAGTCGTCCCACTAGACGAGCGCTGTTCAGGTCGTTTTATGACTCACTTGGCAACGCTGAAAAGGTTACACGAGTCGTAAAAAAAGGAGATGTGGCCATGAATGAGATTATGAAAAAATGTGGGTTGGTGCCTGAAACAGATTCCAAAGTTCATTCACGGATTATTCACGTGATTTTACAAACCCTTTATCTTCCTTCAATCTTTCCTTGCTCCCCTGTTTTAAATATTTTTGGTCATTAACTACAATTAAATTAAACTTCACATCACTTCAAGCCTTTTTCCAATGCAAGTTAATTTTACTACTTTATGAAAATCTGTTTGGTTTTTTTACTTTTGTTTTCAGACTTTCAGACTTAGGTGTCACAAAACTCTTGTGGTGCGTTCAAGGACGCATTGCAGCCACTACAAAGTCATACTAAAGGATAATGCCGTTCTGGTTATCCGGCTTCCACTTTGGTCCAGACTGAAATATTTGAACTATTTAACGGTGATATTTTGTGCTCATGTTCCCCAGAGGATCAGTCCACTGACTGCGCTGGTCCTCAGACCCCCATCATCAGGCTGACGTTAGTGGTTCTGAGTGAAAAGTCTCAACAATGGACTGGACTCATTTAGCGCAGACATGTCCTCCTCATGATGAACTCAGATCACAGAAACTTTTCATGCAGCGCCACCATCAGGTCAAAATTTAAATGTGTCTCAACTGTCCAATGCACAAGTGCACTTATTAGCACGCTAACATGCTAACCTGTGATAGCGAATGCAGTTGACATTGTATCTGCTTGACGTCATGTTAGCATTTTCATTGTGGGGGTGTTAGCATGCTGCCATTAGCATTTAGTTTATTGGTTCTGGAGCACGAGAGAATTCCCTGGAGGCTGCAATCAATCACTGCCCTGTCCCAGTCCGCATCACTGCTGACGTCCAATAGTAGGTGAGTGTCCGACCTGACCCTCGATGATGTCACTGTGTCGCCTCTGTAGCCCACTACACATGAACACACACGCTCTCGCACACACAGCTGATAAGACTTCAGTGCTGCTGTTCACCTTTCATTGCACAACTTCCCGCCTTTCTCTGTGGCTCAGTTCAGTTCTTCTTTCCTTCTCCAGGTGACACATTTTTCATGTTTTCTTACTGTGCAAACAGCAAAAAGTCACATTTTTCAAATAAAATAATTTGCAAACTAATGAATATTTTCATTCTTTTAAGTATAAAACTGATTATACATGATACTTCTTCATACTGCAGACAAGTCTCATGAAAAAGACCAAAACCAACTAAATGTTAGTCGATCTTTTAATGCTGTGGTGACGCTGTAAAGAAAATCCAAGCCTGGCGTTTCGTGCATGGACTCTTGTTTACTGCATTTCCTGTTTTATTTTGTAGTAGCTTTCCTTATGCATCGCAGTTTGTTTTACTTTCTGTCATTGTTGAGTTTCCCGCCAGCTTCACTCATCACCTGTTCTCAGTTATCCAATCAGTTCCCTCCATACTTATAGTCCAAGCGATCCACCGCCTGTTTGCCGCGTTGTCTTCCTGCAGACTGAAGTTTCAGTCTTTGTCGTCTCTCTTGTTGCTTTGTAACGTTTGATCTCTGCTTGATGTTTGAGTTTTGATTGTTGCTCGGCTGACCTCCCGCTCTGCTCGTCACCTCGAGTTATTTTCTGAATTTTTGGACTTGTAGCTGAGTCTCTTGAAGCTCTGAACATTACACATGGGTTCCTATTTAAGATGCATCTCTTAAAAACATACAGCCTGAATTATAAAGAATACATAGTTTAATTTTTTTTATTACAGGTGGAAATAGACTAATTCCCAGGACTGCTTTCAGTCGAGGATTAATCCACATATGCTGCTCTAGTGCGTATTTCCATCTGCAGGACTGTGTCTTGAGGGACTGAGTCAAAATAAACTACAGTGTGTTCACGGTAATGTCAGACACAAAGATAGTAGAGCAGTCGACCTGAGGAGTATTTGGGTGAAGGTCATGTAAGACTTCGTCCTGATTGAGGATTAGAATCTATTTTCTGTCTGCTTTGATTTTAAGATTCATGTGTCCAACATGCTGAACATCCTTATCTTTTAGCCATGCTGGCGACATCAAACCCGTCCGCACTAGCACTCACATGATTTCACATTTGAAAGCTGAGAAGCTGCTGGAGCTTGAACCCAAACTCTACAGAAGAGCAATGACACAATATCAGCACTAGATGTGCATCTTTCAGCTTCCAGGGTCATCTCACCTGTACTGAAAGACAAGCTGCTGAAAAGGTACAGGTACATGATAAGCATAGAAAATACAGCATGAAGTCTAGAATCAGCTGATGAGGGCCAGGTTAGGTTCTGGACCCTCTCCTTTTAGACCGTCCCACCCTTGTTATTGCTGTAGAGGCCTTGTGGGACTTCAGTGTTCAGAATGAGGGTGGAGGAGGTGTAGTTGTCTAACCTTACAGATTGGGTTCTGCAGGTCAGAAAGTCCAGAATCCAGTTGTAGACAGAGGTGCAGATGAAAAAAAAAAAAACCCTTTTGTTTTGATAGTAACATGTCAAAATGTCCTGTGAGATCAGGCTGCGAGGACACAGTTGAGCGGTTTGTCATCTGACCAAAATCGTTCTTTGAAGAAGACATAAGTGAAATGGATCTCTTTCAGCAATCAGGCTCATCCATTCAGATTAGACACCCTGATATCAGACAGGTATCATCCTGAAGATCAGCAGGTGGAACAGAAACTGAATGTTTTATGGTTCAGACGGAAAGATCTTAACATGATAGTAAAGTTCAAATCTGATGCTTGAATGAGGCAATTATTGAATGTAGGCCGATCACCTGAACAGTGAGCTGACTCCAAAGGTCCTTCAGAGCCGGCCTGATGACGAATTCACGACGGGGAGAAAAAAACAGGGATTTCGTAACAGATTTCTTTGGGTTTGAACATTGTCAACAGAAGTCAAGTCAACAAAACTTTGACCTTTCCTCACTTCGTTGTCATTGATTATAATTCTTCTAAGGTGTAATATGTAACATTTCCACATTACAATGTCCAACAACATGACTGAAACTGTGTTACACACACACAGAGCGAGAACAGAAGTCATCAGACACCAGCTGCAGTGGTGGCTGTTTAACGATGAAGGCAACTCCCATGATCCCACGCTACTTCACAAATTCATCAAACTGTCTTTTGTTTTCATTGAGTGAGTACGGTGGCTGATAAGGACAAACACGCTGCAAAAAGTCAAAACATTTCTTTCCTTTGGAAAGTGAACAGGCGTAAAAGGTCTGTTTTCTTTTCCACATTTGTCCTCTGGCTTTAACAATTTTACAACAAAGCAACAGCGAGCAGCCTTGTTCCCCCACTTTTCTCTCCCCCCAACAAAAACACTCTTCCGTCTCGTCTCTCTGGGGTCAAAAATCAGGCTGTACCACTCAGGGCTCCCCCTAGAGGCCTGGAGCACTTCCGCTGTGTTGACTCTCTTGCATCTGTTTTCAGAGTTTTAGACTTTGCATTGTTTCTGTGTTTGCTGCTTTTATTGTATTTGTTCTGCAGCACATTTTTTTCATTGCCATCGTTGTATTTGTTTTGGAATTTCATGTCTTTTTGCGGCACATTCCTCCTAATGGAAATGTTCTGGGCTTTTGCAGCGTGTTTGCGCTTAACAGCCGCCATAAGAGATCCCTTGTGGCAGAAATGACATACTGCAGGTTTAACGTTTCATCGTCAGCCACTGGAATGGCACAGCACACTAACACCTGCATGCTGGTAACAGCTGTGGTATTTTATCAGATACTTATCAATACTCCAGAGTCAGCATCCTCACAGATATCAGCACTTGTTCTCCCTCCCTAAGATAAAGCTGCCTGCTGTTGTTCATGTTCAGCATGACGACTTCCACAGTGAGATCACACGTAATCATGAAGAAACTTCCTGTCTTAACCTCCTTTCATTAATTGTATGTGAATTCATGTCATGGCGAACATGTTAGCAAACAGTTACTACTGATGCACCCTGCAGACATGGAGCAACATCATCATTCATCCATTAACCTCTAGGCAATATTCGCCGCTTTAGGTGGTAGATGTTCTACTTTTTTTCACCTGCTTGTTTTTCACTTTGTCTGCTGTTTTTTTGTGTACAGTGAATTTGATCAATCATCATTGCAGGAAATAGACTGTACCATGCAGTAAATGTGCTTAGAAACTAGAACCATGAGCTCAAAGAGAAGAGAGTCATTTGATTTGTTTTTAAACGATTCCTGCAGCATTAATTTCAGTGCAATCTAGAAGTTAAAGCCACAAAAAGGCAAAATTACAGTAAGTTTGAAGTTATGATCACCTTAAAAAATTGTTATGGGTCTCATGGAGACTGTTGTTTTTGTTATGATTTCCTGCTGCAGTGACCCGACCTGCACGCAACATTTTGATTATGCCTCATTTGGAGTTCACAAATTATGTTTTACATGCAATGAAACTGAATCATAAAAACCTGAAAAAATAAAAAGGAACATAAAGGATAGAGAACAATAGTGAAACAACTTTATGGATGAACGACTAACACAGTTTAAAAGGGTAGATAAGACATGTGCACGCAGTACAAGTATGGCTCCTGCATGCTGGCGGGGTAATTATTCCCTCAGATGAGGCTGCTAAAAATCAGCACTCCGATGCTCCGTGGTGTTGGTAGAACACAAGGAGTGAATCATTGTCTCAAAAAAGAAATTCCAACAACACAATAAGACAAACAATCCTGTTATTGAGAAGAGCAGTAATATATGAAGGCTTTTCTTAGTGCTGCTGAAGTCACATATTGAGAGCGTGCATACGGACACATGTTGTCCAAGGTCGACACAAGCCAACATGCAGGGGACAGCATGTGCAATCAACAGCACACTCTACACACCACTGTGCCAATAGACGGAAAGAGAAGAGTTCAGGTGTTAGTCATGAATATTAGGTTTATTAGGTTGTATTAGGTATTAGGTATATTAGGTTTTGTAGGCATTTGTTGGTTTCTTTCTTTGTCTGCAGATTACAGAAAAAATGCTGGTCTGATTCATGAAACTTGGTGGAAAGGTGCAACACGGGCCAAGACAGAATCCATTACATTTTGGGATGAATCGCAAGGTGAATGCACAAATTATTTTTCATCTTTGTTAATATTGCGAAGCAACTGGCCTTAAAATCTTAAAATCCAGTAGCAAAGTTCAGTTGACAATCGTAGAAATACGAAGACTCCGAGTCACCATCCAGATCCATGAGGACCAGTAATCATCTGATGTAGCCGACATACAGAAAGTAGTCATTATGGAGCGCTCGGGGACAGCCATCGTACAATGCAATGCTTTTTTTCAAACTATGGTGTTGCTATGGAAGCGTAAATACACAGATATGATGCAACTAATTATACTCTCACATCCAAATGCGGATTTCCAGTAGTTTTGGAAATATGTCCAGACACAGAAAGTTGGCATTGAATTCTTGGAGTTTTCCTCAAATAAGTTCTTTGTTTTTGTTTTTCTTCTAAAGTCAGCCTTTCCAGAGAGTTGGCTTTTCTTTTCCTTGACTCGGGTGCAGTGACCTTCCGCCTTCATCCTTGTTTTTAAGGTATAGATTCTCATTTCTAGTTGAAACACTCCCTCTGAAATGGCAGATTATTTTGAACAAGACTTCAAGGACTCAATTTCAGGCAAAAATAACTTGATAGATTTTTCCACAGCGAGTCCTTTCAGTCTGTTCTTACCAACCCGCAATTTAATTAAGCTGCAGCTTCACTAAAAGCATTTCTTTCCACATTTTGACATATCTACTCTGGGGAACGAATCAGGTTGGTGGCTAAAATATGGGGAAGCAGAGTGCCTTCTAATCCTTCTTTAATGCCAGAAACCAGTTTTTGATTCACAAATTTAGTGTCTTCATACATGGATACGAAGAAACCAGGCCAACAAGAATATCATGCACAATCTGTGAGAGTGACTGAGATCAGCCTCTGAACGCTTCACCGTGTTGTTTGCTGTGTTTTGTTCTGAGAAGCCTTCACTGAAAAACATTACAACAGCAAAGCTGTACATGAACACATGAACACACAGGATTCACATCACAGATAGTGTCAAAAACAAGTGAGTGATGATTAACTTCTGCCACCGGCATTATCTCCACGTCTTACACAACAGCTGCAGTGAACCATGGGACAAAAACATGTTTCCTCAGACAGCCGCCGTCCAGCCACCGGCAGCTAAGATCCGTGGGAAATACGGATTCATGCATTTAGTTTTTAACATATATGATGTGATGTGATGACATATGATCACACTGTTTTTTAATGGTGCAGCCTTGGTTCTACACCCTTGACACACACACACACACACACACACACACACACACACACACACACACACACACACACACACACACACACACACACACACACACACACAGAGATCATCCCCAGCTGAATTTACACGTCACAGCTGTAGAAATGTACCGATTTTATCTTTTGTGCAGCGACGTTAAGCATGATGTCAGTGATCTATGTTCGTTGCTCTTCTTTCTTTTGTCTGCTACCTGTGGGTCTTACCAGGTTTACCGGAAAAATATTTGAACTTTACACGTCATGAGAGCAAGAAATGAAGCTCTATGGAAAGTTCAGTCAGGATGCTTCTGCACGCTGCGGCCTGTCGTTTACCGTCCTGCATTCACTCCTCTTAATTGTCTGTCAATTGACACGTTGGCTGTTCTCATCAGCTGATCACATCTATCTAATAGCACTACGACACGCCTTCACTGTGAGCCCACCACCTCACTGCTGTCTTTAAATAGGATTTTCTCACTGCATTACTTCTTCATGCTACACCCCTCCACCTCCCCATCACCACCCAGTCTTTGTAGTTTTTCATCTTCATCATCCTCATCAGCCTCCATCCAGTGTCTGAACTCCATCTTATCTTGCTGCTCTCTCTCTGTAGAGTCCTAAAGACTTTCTGATAAGACTGAATTATCACGTCATCTGCCATAATAAACAATTAATGTCATGTTCAGTTCAGAAAAATGAAACAGAATCACTGATAACTTTAAATATTTTTATTGTTGTCTCCCCTCTTTGGGGGCTCAAGATTGCGACAAAACAGAACTAAGCGCTACCAACAGATAACAGTGTACAAAAATAAATTAAGGCAAGACAATAGAGACAGAAAACATACACTTCCCCCGTGTTCGAGGGTCAAACATCTCTGGAGTTGAGCTAACTTGGACTCATTTACTCTTTCTGTGCCATACAAATGGATATGATGTGCATTCATAATAAGTTATTATTAAATAGTAGAAATCACACGTTCAGTAGGACAATACACTGGAACAACAGTTTAAAACACTGTGCTGCTACGGATGGACGGGAAACATCTCCTGTTCAAACCAGCAGTCCCGACCGACACCATCTGGCCGTTGTATCGATGGTGAGCACAGTGAGGAATGTTAACTCAAAATCCCAGGCGGATTTTAACAGAAGTATTTTCAGAATAATGATCTGAAAAAAAGGGTGGGATTTTTAGAAAAAACACATCGCAGTAAAAATAATCATCAGCGGAGAATTGATTCTCTGTCATGAAGTCGTGAGGTTCCATCTCAAAGAAGGGAATTCTTAAAAAATCAGGGTTCTTCAGTACAACATTGACGAGATACAGTGTTCTAGAATCACTCACAAATTCTAGAATTTCCAACATACTGTTACAAAATTACTAAATCTCTGTTCTAGAATTTCTGATATGTTGCTCTAATTCAGTTCTAGAATTACACACGAGCTGTTCTAGTAACACCAACATTCCTTCAGAATTGCTAACATGATCTTCTTTCCTTTCCCTCCTTTTCTCTCCATCTTTACATCTTTTTCACTCTCTGCTGCAGGAGCTCCAACTGCTGGGCCACCTCGCTGGGCAGGTCGTCGTTCACCTGCGTGGTGAAGTACTTCCTCACCTCCTCCACCTCCCTCTGCCAGAACTCCTGATCCAGGGAGAACAGCTCATTGAGGTCCACATCCTCCCGCAGACCCTGGAGGTTCAGGGAGTTAGAGCTGGGCAGGTAGCCAACGGCAGACGGCAAGGCGTCGGCCTCACCGTTCACCCGCCTGAACATCCAGTCCAGCACGCGGATGTTGTCGCCAAAACCAGGCCACAGGAATCCAGCAGTGGGGCTCTTGCGGAACCAGTTGACGTGGAAGATCTTGGGGAGCTTGGCGCCGGGGCGGTCGGCCATGCTCAGCCAGTGAGACAGGTACTGTCCAAAGTTGTAGCCGAAGAAGGGACGCATGGCGAAGGGGTCGTGCATGATCACTTTGCCTACAGAAAAGACATAAATCCGTCCTTATTTGTTGTCACCTAAAAATCTCACAAATTCAGTGGTAAAACCTTCACGCAGATGAAGATCTTAGTATTGCGTCAAGGTTGATCAATATCCGGGCAAGCAGCCCTTGTCAGATCAAATGCTTTTGAGTTACTAAGCAAAGGGACAAGGCTGAGAATAGTCCTTTAAATCCATCGAATGGTGGTCAGACTCAAGTATCTTGAGGAAGATTAGGTACTGACCTTTGTGTTCAGCTGCAGCGGTGGCCTCTGACCTCATGGCTGCTCCAACAAACACCCCGTGCTGCCAGCTGAAAGCTTCGTAAACCAGAGGGACGCCTGAAGAAGCAGAGTTATAAGTTAGATCAGAACTATCTGATTATCGTTTTTTATACATCATTGCATCTTCTTCCATTCCTCTTCGTCCCCTTCTGATCTCACTTCTGATCCCACTGCATGCTGTCTCTGTCCTTTTCTACCAGTTGTTTGGTTTCAGGTTTTCCACCCAGTTCCTGCTCACCTTCTGGCCTGCGCCCTCCAAAGATGATGGCCTCAATGGGGACTCCCTCCGGGGATTCCCACAGAGGGTCGATGATGGGACACTGACCGGCTGGAGTGCAGAATCGAGAGTTGGGGTGAGCAGAGGGTTCACCTGAGGAGCGAGAAAGACAAGAGGGAAAGTTTTATTCCACAAGATGTTTGCCTTACTCTTAAAGTATGTGACATTTTCTAGTGATATCATCCAGGTTCTCATGACTTTGAGAGGCTGATCTGCATACAGTGAAATAGACCCTAACTGAAGAATATTTGACAAACGCAAACTCTCACCATCTTCTGAGCTCCATGGCTTGTTCTTCCAGGAAGTGATGGTGACTCCCTCCGGCAGCGATTGGTCCATTCCTTCCCAGTACACACCGCCATCGCTGGTCTCGGCAACATTGGTGAAAAGAGTGTTTTTGATGATGGTCTCCATGGCGTTGGGGTTGGTTTTGGCTGAGGTGCCGGGCGCAACTCCAAAAAAGCCGTTCTCAGGGTTGATGGCACGTAGGTTGCCTGGCGAGAGGAAAATACCCACATCATGTGTAACAGAAGTGATGATTGTAATCTCAGTGTCCCTGATGGCAAATTGAACTGGAATCCCTCACCTTGGTCATCAAACTTCATCCAGGCGATGTCGTCTCCCACACATTCGACCTTCCAGCCTGGCAGCGTGGGGCAGAGCATGGCCAGATTCGTCTTCCCGCAGGCGCTGGGGAAAGCTGCTGCCATGTACTTCTTCTCCCCAGCAGGGTTGGTGACACCCAAAATCTAGAACAGGAGGAGCATTTGGTTTGGTAAGAGTAGACAGGTTGCAGGGGGAAGTCCTTACGATTTGTTATGCGTTGATAGGTGAGGTCAGTCTCTTAATTGATAAATGTTTTCATTCCTTACCAGCATGTGCTCTGCCAGCCAGCCCTCCTCCTTGGCGATACGTGAGGCGATGCGCAGAGCAAAGCACTTCTTCCCCAGCAGGGAGTTTCCTCCATAACCACTACCAAATGAGACGATCTGCCTGCTGTCCGGGATGTGGGCGATTAATGTCTGCTCGGGGTTACAGGGCCAGTTGTTCACCAAGGGCTCTGGAATTCAAATCAGTAGATTTGAATCAGTGGACAGCAGTTGATGTATTTGCAGCATGTAGTAGCAGTAGTACAAGCAGTACTGACAGTATCATTAGCATTGCCTCAGCGCAGCAGAATGAAAAATGAGCTGACATTGTTGACATACTCTTGAGCGGCAGAGGACAGCCGACGGAGTGCAGGCAGCGTACGAACTCGCCCGTCCCCAGAGCGGACAGCACGGACTTCCCCATGCGGGTCATCACCCTCATGCTGGCCACCACGTAGGGAGAGTCCGTCAGCTCCACACCGATCTTAGAGAGGGGGGAACCTACCGGACCCATGCTGAAGGGAATCACGTACATGGTGCGACCTGAGGACAGAGAGTCAGACACGTCAGGATTTAAATTGTACTGACGCCGTGTACTTCACTGCAGCTGATGAGACATCCATTATTGAGTTTAAATGTATGAAAGCATCATCTTAAAAAGCAAAAAAACTTATCTCTTCACTTCAGCCTTTAATTAGCTGTGACTTCCTGATGAAAGCCTGAAACTTTTGTGCTTTGCTATGCACTTATGCACTGCTGCACTTCTTTTAAATTGCTGTATCATGCTTGATTTTACGCTTTTTATGTACTCTATTTTCACATATATTTTATTACTGTTATTCTATCTTGCTTTTGCTGTCATTATCAAGTGGATTTTATTCTCCATCTTATTTTCCATTCAGTTTTTTATTCAGTTTTTTTAAATCCAAGTTTTTCTGTCCATTCTGTCTTTTCTATGTGAAGAACCTACTTTGCTGTAAAGCACTTTGAGCTGCAATTCCTGCATGAAAGGTTATTATATTATTAATATTGTTATTATCAAGAATCTGTGGAGATCATCTGACTCTTTCTGCGAGTGAATAACTCTCATCTTACATAATTTAAATTTAAGTTCAGCAGTGGACTCCATATGTCATGATGCTGTCTAACAACTGATAATTGATAAAATCTGTCTAGTTAGATCTGAACCTCATTCTCTGTGGTACCTTTCATGCAGCCGGGGAACCGCTGAGCCACAGCTTTTTCAAACTCTTCCGGGGACATCCAGCGGCCCAGCTGGCTGACCCCGCCGCCCAGAGGTGTGGGCACCGTGTCCCTCTGGTCCTGGGTCACAATCACAGTCTTGCTCTCCACACGAGCCACGTCCCTCGGGTCGGTCCTGGCCAACCAGCTGCAGAGGGAGGAGGGACATTAGGACACAGGGACATTAGAGCTTCTGTTGATTCAAATTCGAGATTTTAGAAATCCAAAGTAGCAGGACAAGTTTAACATTTGTTATCTGAGGAGTTGTTCATATATTGAGTTATATTTTTTAAGAACATTCTTTCTCTTTCTCTTCTCGTTTTATTCTCATCCTTTTTCTTCTTTATTGCATATCTTTTATGTTTATGTGTATGTTTAATCTGCTGCTACAACAAAAGAATTTCCCAATTGGGATCAATGCAGTAAAGTCTAAGTCTAAGTCTAAGTTCATGACAAAGGCTGGAGCACATTTTTTGCTGCAAGATGAACAAACAGAATCTCAATGTAAAACTGACCCCCGCAGAAATGTTTGAACATTATTTGTTTGAGAGCAGCTGATAGGCAGGCGTTGTCTGACTGAACGAGCCAGACTTACTGGTTTGTCACGATGAAGACATTTGTTGTTTCTTAAAACAGCTGCTGACGGTCGACTTATGCACGCTGTCTTCAATAACAAGACGATGGTGCAGTGTGCAAGTTACGTTGAGTTACCGCTGTCTTAGTAACACAAACAACCACAGCAATGACTGCTGAGAGTCAAAAATGCTAAAGGTCCTGATGTTGTTGACCAGGTGGATCGTACTGTTTCCTTTTACCCAAACAAAAAAAAAATACAGCTAAAATTTCAGAAAATGTCCTGTGATATTGTACTCTAACCCACCTAAAAAACAACTGAATGCCAACCCACCAGTTCTCATATTTGCTGAGCTTCTTGATCATCCCCTGCTCCTCCAGCTGGGTCAGGATGGCTTGGTTCTCCTCCTCTGAGCCATCGCAGATGTGGAGGCAGTCTGGCTGACACAGGCTCACCTTAGCTTCCACAAACTCCTTAACAGCCGGACTGAGGGCACTGAGATCGCCCTGCAGGACCCTGGGACGGCACTGGTTCTGGGACTGAAGCTGAGGAGGCATGGTGGAGGAGTCTGGAGAGAGAGAGTCGATAGACAGAGGAAGAAGAGACGACAGGAAGTCTAGGAGTGGACCGGCCCAGAGAAAATATTTAGGTGAGGGTGGGGAAGAAAGGAAAGAGGAAGAGGGGTAAACATGAGGACAGGGACAGACAAATGAGGGTGAGAAGGAGGACGAGAGGACATGAGAATAACATAATAAGGGTGAGGAGAGAAGGGATAGAAGAGGAGAAAAGTAAGGAGAAAACAAGGAGAAGAGGGAACAAATTTGAGAGAAGAAGGAGAGGAGGAGAAAGCCAAAGAAATCATCAGTTTAGCACATGAAAAAGTATAATAAAGTGTTCAGATTTCAAATACGTCCTGATTTTTCCATCTTTCTTTGCTCCGGGCCTTTTACAAGCTGGTAACTTTTGTCTCATTTCTACTATTTTGCACCATCAAATTTCAAGAAATGGCTGCAACCTCCAGGTCAGACAGACTCTGGGTGATGCAACAGCATCCCTGTGCAGATCCCCTCTGATTCACCATCCCTCCTCACACACACGCTGAAAAGAAAGAGCGTCCGCTTACCTTCAGGACTTTGTTTGGAGCAGAGAGCCTTCAGCTTGGCCTCATCAGGTGCTGCGTCTCTGTTGGCTGTTTTCAGGAGAGTCCAGCCCTGGTTCTCCTTCTTAGTGAGTTGTATCACTGTGGAGAAGGTTCGTTCTCTTTATACCCTGGGGAGTCCCACAGGAGGAGGGAGGGAGAGGAGGAGGAGGAAGGGTGGGGGTGTGTGAGGAGGTGTGTGGGGGGGTTGGCTCATCCTCTGGGCTATTTGCATGAACCTGTTGTTCTCTGCAGATGTGAAAAACATGGTGTTATGGAGCAGTGAATCATTAATCAGCAGCGCGATGTAATGTCGTTTTCACATAACTGCCCTGCTGATAGCTGGCAGAGAGACAGACAGCTTTGTCCTCGTCACTGCTGGCACTATCTCCCTCCATATCACACTCACCCTGAAGGGACACTGATAATGTCTTGTTGCGTGGACATGTCAATAATCATGGCTTCATACTCAAGTCGTGCAGCCTTTTTGGGTTTGATTTCAGTGCGACCTGGATGAAATGTCAAACATCAAATAACACTGAAGGGAACAGGTGTGTTCAGAGCTGCTCTGCGTTATGTCCTCAGGTGTGAAAGAAAAGTTCATTTGCATGTTTGTGCTTTTTGGACTCTTTTTCCTCTGAATCGACTAAATGAAGTGACATCACACTCGTCATCTCTCGGCGTTAATCATCAGATAAGAGCCCAGATTTCAGCTGAAAAACATGTTTCTTCCCTCTCTCTCAGTCCTCTGGGTGTGGAGACCTCTTGTCCTCTTGCAGCAGCTGTTGCTGAACTTTGACCCACATTACAAAGTGATATAAGTTCAGGGTTCGGCATCGTCAGGCTGCCGTGTGACATGGGAAGCGCATTGGCTGGCCTCCTTCTCATTGGCTGACAGACGGGGGCTTGCCCTCATGTGGTCAAAGGTCAGCCAAGTGAATGCGTGTGCATGTGGGTGTGTGCAGTTAAAGGGAATCCTGAACAAAGACAAAGAGAAAAGTTAGGAGAGCTGAAGCTGTTCATGCTTTTAGTTCTGTTAGTTACAGCCGTAATGATGACGATCATAGCAGAACAGCTCTAATGATCAGACTGTGGAAGCGCCAGGTTAACATTAAATGGCTCTACACTGAATAAAGCGCTTCATTCAATCTCCAAAGAGGCTGATATGCTGCTATTATCCACAGAAATGATTTCTGTTGTAAACTTTTATTTCAGTCAGAAGAAAAACAGTTGGCAAAAATCCTCAAAACCACAATTAGAAGAATATTTACATATCAAACTATATTATCCTTGTCCTGAATGTTGATGCATTTTGCTTATTGAGCCAAAAATCTGTTTTGTTTTTCTCCCTCCAGAAGTGAACAGTGTGAGTACTGCGTGTTTTAGTCATGCAGTACCCCAGTAGTACCATTAGTAGAAGGAGGAGGGGAGTAGTAGCAGCAGTAGTTGCACTTAATCGGCACTGTAGTAGCAGTGGAAGCTGTAGTTAATTTAAGTATTATTTCTGAAAACAAGACTTGGGCTAATGTGGGGATTTTCTTGCTCTTCTTGTGCAGTCATGCTCTGAAACGCTGAGCAGGCGGATGTGAATGTGCCGCGACACGCCTGGACTTGACCTCAGCACCGATGCAGCAGCCTGCAGTGGCTGCACAGGGGTCTGATTTAATACTGCACAAGAGGAGGAACGGACAGGGAGGAACGCTGCATGATAATGGCATTCAAAGTTACATAACGCCCTCAGCTCAAGTGTTTTATGAACAGTGTTGTCAGTCGTGTGCCTCCCTGTCAGCAGTCATAAAACACAGACACCTGCAGGATTTTAAGCCAGCTGTGTTTGCTAACATTTACACCATCAGAGCGAACGACTCAAAGCGGCGATGACGGACGAGCTGCGAGCTGATTCATGACAGTAATAGTGACACTTAATAGTTCCTAATAGTAGTAATAAGTGAGTTTTCTATGTGTTAGCATGATGTTAACCTAGCAAACTGTGCAGGATTGGCTAAATGTGAATAATTCACCATAAGTTTATGAACTTAAATTATCAACAAAATTATGTCATGGCAGCCATTTTTCCCTCCTGTGAGGAAAAAGAATAAGATGAATTACATTTAATTACTAATTACTGTTCTTATCTACGAATCTACATCAGTCAATATTTTGGTATGAAAACCAGCATTTTCAATCTAACCAAGTACACTGTTTCATAAATACATTTCTGGTATTTGTAGCAAACCAAACTGCATTAAAAACGATTCAAAATTCAGCGAGTTATGATGATTTTAACAGTGGATTGACCTCCTGATTTACATGCATTAGGAAGGACAGCTTCCCCAGATCAGTGTGGTATCTACAGCTCTATATCTATCTATGTAACCTTCCTCTCATGCAGTGCATGCTGGGATAGGCCTCAGTCCCCAGTTGCTCTGCGCAGAATATGTGCGACTGACTCAACTGAAGGTAAATTTAGTAGCTTTTTCAGACCTCAGGGTCTTCAGCAGTGGATGGAAGTGGCTCAGGCGTCATCAGGTGACCCAACTGTGACGTCTGCAACGTGCAGAATTTAACAACCAAAGAGGAAGATGTTTCCTTCTGGAGGAGGCGAAGAGCCAACCAGAGCAAAGCGAAGTGAATGGTGGCCTAAAGGTTACAGAGGCGAGGGACCAGGGATTCAATCCTGGACTGGCAGGATAAATCTGGATGCGTAGAGAGAAGAAGAAGAGCTTGAGGAAGGCTTTAAGCCCAGCCTGCTGCTCAGCGGCCGGCTGACGAGCCAACTCAGTGAAACATCCTTAATCAGCTAAAGGTTAAAAAAATCAAGTGGACTCAAACACAACTCCTATGGGACGATAATGCTGCTCTTTGTCTGCTGGAGCCATAAATTAACACTTTCATACGTCAACTATATGTCAGTGTTACGCTTCAGCTTGTTCTGCTGCCCCCTAGTGTCCAAAAAGTGCTGGAAAGATGAAGAACGCTCCAAAAACACCTGTTTGGATCATTCCACAGGTAAACCGGCTCATTGGTGAAAGGTGAGAGCATCATGATTGGGTATTAAAGGGGCGTCCTGGGAAGGCTCAGTCGCTCACAAGCGAGGATGGAGCGAGGTTCACCACTTTGTGAACACATGATTGGATGAAGGATATGAACACATGAGCTCAGTTCATCTGCAAATGATTTCGCTCTGTTTCCATTTACATAGAGATTCGGGCGTCCTCTCCGTACTCTTACAGTCTGTTGATGACATTATCCTGCAGCTGGATTAGAAGCTCCAGCTGTACGACAGCAGTGATAACACAGACTAAGCTTTCAGATAGCGTTCAAAGGAAGTTTGGTGTGTTTATGAAGCAGTGGATGTGCTGTATCACAGAACAAGTCAGAACAATCTAAGTGTGCCGTTATACTGAGAAGTGAGTGCCTTTATTCCACTCTTGTTTGTTCTTGGTTCAGTCAGTAAGAAGGACAAACTTTTCCAAACCTTTTCTATCATGACTTGACTGCGTGATGCGGGATTGCACATTTGGCACTTATCAGGTACAATTAGCTAAAACTAAAGCAGTCTTAGATAAAAGTGGACCTGTGTTATTCAAAGTAAGACCCTCAACTCATTTGAACTAAGACCATTGTTAAAAAAGATGCTGTGTGTGTGTGTGTGTGTGTGTGTGTGTGTGTGTGTGTGTGTGTGTGTGTGTGTGTGTGTGTGTGTGTGTGTGTGTGTGTGTAATAATGTTTTAAGGGGTACCACTTAATTTTCCACTTGATTTCCCTCAACAGACACCGTAAACTTATAGATTAATTTCATATTAAGTCTTTTCAATTAACTAATTTCTGTATTTGTGAAAATCAAAAATCAATAAGAAATTGACGAGAAGCTCATTGTAACAACACCAAACTTTACACTGTGTTGAAAAACGCTGTAAATTACATTTTCATGTCAGTGACCTGGTTGTGTACGACAGGACAAAATGTTTCTGGTCCATTACGACATCCTCTGATACATTATACATTCAAAACTTCCACTGCAGGACGGCGTCAAACATAAGCCAGGCTTTGTGTTAAACTGGCACAGGGAGATATGCTATCTCAGTCCCTCCTGTAGGCTGTTGCTCTGTAGGTTTGCAGCTGGCAGGGCAGCGATTAACAGCTCACAAGAACGCCACAAAAATTCCAGTTATTTATATCTGAAGCGGCCAAACTTGATGCTACGCGTTCGGTGATAAGAGACTGAGCAGAACAGACATTTTAACTGTCAAGGTTACACAATGTCAATGATTTGGATCATTTTTTTCTATGAATGAAGCCAACATATTTCAGTCTTCAGGGTGTTGTAGCTCGAGCTAGTCGACGACGTCGAATGGTTTGTATGGGCTCACGTGACCTGCTCTGCTTGAGTTAGCTATAGCTAACTAATGGCAACCTCATGTAAAACGCAGCCAATGCTAACGATAGCTTCAGGTGCAACATCTGCTTTAGCTCATGTGCTAATCATATAATCAGACACTGTGTGTCAAGAAGTGATGGAGGTGCAGTGAACAGTATTTTAGCCACACTAGCAGCATAAGTCTGTCGATGGTACCGCCACTTTTTAAAATGTGGACGTTCATGGTGCCCAGATGATGCATCTGAACCCCCTTAAATTTACAAGTTTTGTATAATTTGAGCAGCATTCCCATCAGCCTCAGCAGTACTCTGTGTGTACCAATTAGCTTTTGTTAGCATGTTAAAGATGGTGGACATAATAAGCTTTATACCTGCTAAACATCTGCATGTTAGCATTTTCACTGGTGTTAGCATTTAGCTTGGTGCATTGCTGCAAACCCCCACAGAGCCACTGGCGTGGGCTTAGTGTACTAATACATCCGTTCATTTCAGGGCTCAGATACTTTGCCCTCAGTCACTGTATATACTCATAAACGACACAGTACACAATCTATATCATATCTAGAGATAATCATGCAGTTTATCACTGGTTTATGGTTGGCGGAAGAAAGAGTTTGACCATCTGTTAAAAGCCCAGATAACACAGGATGAGCATATGACACAGAGACAAGCAATTAACTGAGAACACCGACAGCTATAAGTTCATAAAACCCCTGAAGAAATGCAGCGCACAGCAAAACAGGATGAGCACGAGGGACAAAAGCGGTCCCCTACACCTGCTTTTAAACAATGATGGACCGTAAAAATTACTTGTACGAACCTTTACAGTTTTACAGATCCAAGCTGAAAATGAACTGTGTTTTTTGATTCAGCTGTGGTGATAATTCAGCTTCAGATTGGACACTTTTACAAACTCAGATCCAAACCAGCTGCACACTACAAACTGTCAGTGTTCAACAGCTCCTGGGACGCCTTCAGGGCTTCCTGGAAGTCCTGGAAATGCCATTTAGATCAATGCCATCAAAATCTGAACAGCAGATGTGTGAGAGTGCTGGTGTGCAGGAGGGCTGCAACAATTATTTTCAATATGAGATAATCAGCCAGTTATTTTCTCAAGAGGTGACCTCTTCAGATGCTTGTTTCAACAGCCCAAAACCCAAAGATTTTCAGCTAATTATGGTAAAATACTGAGAAAACCACCAAAGATTCATACATGAGAGGCTGGAATCTGAGATGTTTTGGCCATTCTTGGTTAAAAATGACCAGAAAAAAGATCAGAGGGACAGAAAAGGAATCTGAGCTTTAAATTTCTGGGAAAGTCAGAGTCTCTGTCCTACTTCGGGGTTCAGTCAACTCTGACGCTCTCGCTGTTACTGCAGTGACGACAGCAGCTGGCACAAAACAGACTAAATTGTGTCACTCAGCCTCGGTCCCAAATGTTCAGCGCATGATTTGAACTCTACAGCAAACATTAGCTGCAGCCAAAGAGGTTAAAGTACACCGACGTAAAACATGTGCCTGATAACAATACGGGGGGAGACCCTCTTTGTCATGAGATTAATTATGTAACAGATCCTGCAGCTTGTGGTCCTTCCTGATAATCTGGACATTTGTACAAACAAAAAGTGGAAAATTGCAGATCAAACAGTCAGTCAGGGATATCCTGGAAACATTTTCCAGGCCTGGAAAAGTTTAAGAACACTGCAGGTTATCTGTAAATGTTTTCACATTTTCACTGCCTCCGGCCTTTATGCTAAGCTAGGCTAAACACACCTCCCACAATATTTAACTTCTGTTCTGTGTGAAGGAACTCCAACACTTCTTAAAACCCCTGAGTGTGAGATATTAAGGTGATTTTAATATCTTCCAAATCGTAAAAACTTTAAGCCCATTCATTGACTTTGAGCGTCTCACTTCCTCACAGGACGGAGACATCTGAACAAGCCTACAGGAGCTGTTTCACCTGCACCTTCAGCTCCTGAGCTCCGTCTGGATCCTCACATCACAGCCAGCATTTGACTCCTCGGAGACCTTTATGTGATAACCAGGAGAAATGCAGGCGGTTTTAATGAAGCAAGGAGAAAACAGAAGGAGCAAAGTCATACAAGTCATAAACTTGTAAGAGGGATAATGTAAGTGATAGAAAAGAAGAGGCAGTAAAGATGAGAACTATCCAAATAAGAGCAGAGAAGTCACATCCTGCAGGATTTGCATGTTCGACGGTGAACAAGGAAATCTTTGGACCGAGGACTTTAACATTAGAAGTTCATGTGTTCTGTAATGTTCCTACATGCACATGAAGAGCAGATAAATGCTGCTTGTGGGTCGTATCATGTTCATGGAGGCTGGCGAGACTCTGAGGAGCAGGAAAGCAGGAAGTTCCTTCTCAGAGTCCAGTGAAGTCCTGATGGATGAAGAGACACAAAGATCAGAATAAACAGGTTGGTAGCACTGTTGGACAGCGCGGCAGTGACACCCAGTGGACTAAAACAGGAGTGACACATTGAGGAGAACCTGCAGCTTCACAGTGGATGGATGGTAATTCTGTTGGATGAATGGAGTATCAGCCATTTATAGAATCTTTGGCAGCTAATTAGTCGATTGGGCCAATGTGTTTGCTCGTTTTCCAATTATTAATCAACATTTGTTTACGGCTGTGTGTTCACCTAAACATTTAGCATTTTTCTGCCTCTTTTTCTTCCCTTTTCTAGTTTTCTATCCACATAGAACTGCCGAGAGTTTTCATTAAAGATTAATTTAAAACTGATGAACAGTTTGGTGAAAACCGCTTCAGCTGATCTTCAGTTTAGTGTCATAGTTGAGGAAGGAAACCAGTAAATAGCCGTTCATAGCTAAGGGGCTACATGTTCCTTTTTGGGGTGTTTTGCAAAAGAAATTACTAAAACAGCTGTGGATAAGCTGTTCCTGATGTGGACTGACCAAAAATAAAACTGGAAATATCCAGACTCACTTTTTGATAAATGAATGTAGAAAATAATAATAATTTGTGTTAATTTAAGGCCAATTATCTGTTAAAAATGACATGAACTCCGTTTCCCATTGAAAAATCCAGGATCTATACGGAGAAGTAAATACTGTTTTGTCTCAAAAGTGTGACTGCTGAACACAACATGTCTAACATCCCGTTTCAGCATATGTCAGTTTCCAGCTCACATTACTTTCCACCTCTGCAAACTGACTATTATCATCTTTGCTAACACGGCACATTACATGTCAGCATGAACCTGTTCTGAAACACTGCTGGAAGCTTTGTCAACAGCTGCTCTTCCTCTGGTTGTTTTCTTTGGCGCATCAGTGTTTCTTTCTCTTTCAGTCTGATTTTACTTTAAACAGTCTAGCAACTCGCTGCTAATTTTGGCTGCCTTCCCTGTGCTTCAAGGACAAATATGTGAGTAACAAAGAATATATTCAGGTACACCGCATGGAGAGAACCCAGGCAGCAACCTCCAGGGCTGAAAGACAAAGCCAGCGCTGGAGAGCTAACTCAAATATTAGACTATGATTATTCTGGATTCTGCTGTTTTTGCAGCAGATGTTGAGGCTGTAGTGTCTAATAATGGCTGCAGCGCCCGTGTGACCGTTCTTGTGCACAATCACACTGGCCCATCAATGGTGAGTGTGGTGTTAGTGATCAGCTCAATATTCTGAAACAACAGCAGAGTTAACGCAGGTCATTTCTATTTAACGTCATGTTCGTTTCATGCCACTATCAAATTTCAGGCTTTCTCTGTCAGTGAGGACAACAGGGCAGATCCAGTCATCTGATTGGCTGTTGCTTGGCGTGGAATCAGCTGACACTGCCCTCAGCGGTTTATAGTGTCCTGACTACACTGTGCTTCAGAGGTATCTCATTAAAGAAACATCTGGTTATACAAACACTTTAAAAATGAAAATGAAAATATTAAGATTATATACACAAAGATCAGGTACTTTCTCAGACACACCTTTGTTTTCCTGCTTGTGTAAGAAACTTTAACTTGAGGACGATGAAGGTTTGGTTGCCCAGGTTTCCATCACAGCTCATCCAGCAGGGGGCGCTGCTGGACTGTTTGTCTGAAGAGCTGCTTTACACTGAGAGCCTCAATCTTCTCCATCATCTGACTTGTCTGCTCCTCTTCCTCCCTCAGAGCACTGATGCTGGCCTCCTCTTACTCTTGTAGGAGCTGATGAAGCTTCTTAAACTGCCCCTCTGTGTCTCAGGATGTCAGTCAGCCGGGGTCTCAGTGGTTAGAGTGAAGGTGCTTTTTTAAAATAAAATTCCTCTTCTGTGTGTGGAATCAGCAACAGTTTATGTTTATTTAAGAAGAGATAATGCACGTTGTTTTAAGATGAGCACTTCCATCGTGTAAATGCACCAGATTTAGCCACGCAGGCTAAATGGACTGTGTTCTATGTACAGAGCTGTAGTTAGCCTAGCTTAGCATTAAGACTGGAAGGACTGGTCAAAACCTTCACTCTTGTCCAGATCACCAGCTCCAGTCATGACACCCTGCTGGTGTGCAGCAC
Source organism: Chaetodon trifascialis (assembly GCF_039877785.1). Taxonomy (NCBI): domain Eukaryota; kingdom Metazoa; phylum Chordata; class Actinopteri; order Chaetodontiformes; family Chaetodontidae; genus Chaetodon; species Chaetodon trifascialis. Next base: position 3,136,758 of record NC_092058.1, on the reverse strand, counting down.
ATTTGTTTTCTACCCCAAATACATCAGGGTGACGTGGCACCTGAATGGGCAGCAAGTGACCGTGGGCGTGACCTTCAGCGACGTCGGAGACTGGACCTATCAGGTGCACTCTTTCCTGAAGTACACACCTGAGCGACAGGACAGGGTCAGCTGTGTGGTGGAGCACACCAGCCTCAGCTGTGTGCGGCATGGCCTTGAACTGATAAACAACCAGTCACAATGGCGACACATAACTTATTGAATCAAATTACAGGGAACATTAAATCATACATCACTGACATGGAGCCGGGTGTCTTGGGACGTGGTGACAGCGCCACCCTGTGGATCATTGCTGCCTTACGAGATCCAAAAAAAGCAAAAACAAAGACTAAGAGTGTGTGGTAAAGCTAGCAGCTCTGAGGCTGTTCTTAAGACACTAAACCATTATTTTAGCTTAGCAACATGCTAACATTCTGGTAACATTTATCGTCTTCTTCATCTCAGTTTTAGCGTGTTTGCTAGCTGATTAGCACTAAACGCTATAACTGAAGCCTGTGGGATTCTAATTAGTTTTGCAAATAAACAAAATCAACTGTTCAACTGTTATTTTTACAATGATGATGATGCTAGATGAAGAATTTGGACAATGGGAATCCAGACCTAACCATGCATATACAAAACTTGTATGTAGTTTGGGGTCAGTCCTTTCAGAAGAAGACTTCTTGTATAAAACCTGCTGGTGGCCTTACGTGAAAAATCAGTTGCTGACATAGCTGCTAACGCTAACATGTCTGAACTCCCAGTGGCCCTCCGGTGGTTCCATCCCATGTTGCCATGGTTACACACAAAGCTCAGAGAGAAGAGCTACATGTGTCAGGGAACTCGGTCTCCATGACGGCGGTAAACAGGTCTGTCAGTGTGACTTACACACAGGTGAAACATTAGCCGGACAGAGAGAAAGACGCCACACGCACTGAGGCGCGCGCACACACACACACACATGCTCACACGCTCAGGACAGGTCAGGACAGATGGCGGATTCACAGCGAACATCTGAACCCGTCAACGTTGTGCATCAGGATGAAATCTGGTAAACACGCTGCTCTTTTCACTGTTGTGTATCCTTTGTGTTTGATGCCTCAGTGAGATGCTCTTACTTATCATTACTGAGCAATCACTATCATGTCAGCGGGATGTTTAAGATAACTTGACAGTGAATGTGTTCTGATGTGTTTCCTTGTTTAAAAATATACAAGATGTGCAACACATCATGTGATTATTGAGTCTTCCTGTATGCTTGTTGTGAAGAGTATTATCATTATTACTATTACTGTTTTCACTGGTAGTACTGCTACTATAATCATCATTATTCTTATTATTTTCACACACTCTCTCCATTTGTCCCTTTTCTTTTCCTCTTAATCCTCACGTGAAGCGCACTGTGTTTCCCGGTCCTTGTTTTAATGAGATAAGTTGATTTTGTGGAGTAATGAGGAAGAGATAAACATCACATGAAACAATAAGAAAAGCTTCTTGCAGTAATAATGAGAAACATTTCTTAGTACAAGATGAAACATATCCTGTTTCAATGTGAAAGAGATCTCCTTAATCTGGGAGAATTTCCACATCATAATGAGAAACAGCAAATGTTTTCATTGTCATGGCTGCGCTGCTGAAGGGGCGGATCAGATGTTTTCCAGGTCTTGCTGATATAGACGTCTTCTCTCCATATTCTCCACAAATTTGAAGCAACTTTAAGCCATTTATTATGTTGTTAGTTCAGCAGCTATAGTTCCCATGACTCTTGCTGCAGTTGGACCTTCAGCTTTCTATGGATTTACATGGAGGTTAGAGGATAAAGAGCCGCTTGCTGTTTGTCAGCGGAAGAAAAACAAACAGAGCTGCAAGTCACAAGAGCTGGGTGTCACATGTGATACAAAACTTAAACTTACCGTGTGTGTGTGTGTGTGTGTGTGTGTGTGTGTGTGTGTGTGTGTGTGTGTGTGTGTGTGTGTGTTTAGGAAAGCACATGTCAAAGCTGAGAAGGATTCGGCTAAAGCCTGGCCCAAAAAGTGGGGCTTCCTGACCGAGGCCTACAAGGAGGTAACATGCAAACACACTGCCCTCTGCTGTTGGAAAGGTACCACAGCAGGACACCAGTTAGACATATTAATGAGGAAACTGTCCTCTCAAAAGAAAAGGAGAGACATGGGTATTGTTTTGAGACTTTCCATCCACAGAAATGTGATCACACCACTTTGTCTGCTTTGCATGTTTCAGTATGAGAGGGAGAGTAAGAAGCTGAAGGAGATGGTCAGAGTGAAGCTTCCCCATCAAGTGCCAGCACGACCTCCAACCCCTCCAGAAAAATGCATCCACGTATGACATCTATCTATCTATCTATCTATCTATCTATCTATCTATCTATCTATCTATCTATCTATCTATCTATCTATCTATCTATCTATCTATCTATCTATCTATCACACAGATGCTCATACTGTTTCTTTCCTCCAGGTTAGCCCCTCTCCTCCAGTTCCTCAGACAACTCAGGGCTTCATTGGCTGGCGGTCAGGTCGCTCACATCTTCAGCTGGAAAAGCACAGCACAGTGCATCATGGGAGGTGTAGTTTTCTGAAGGAGCTGGGCTGGCCTCTCGATGCTTGCAGCTGACTGTTAGCCAGGAGGATGCAGTATTAAATAAAGACAAAAAATAAATCATCCATGAGATTATAGAGGCTATTTTCAAAAGTTTGTTTGTGTCTCAAGAGTTCAGATGTGTGAGGAAAGTTCTGAAACTGTTCACAAAGGTTGGAGGCAGCTTCCTCCATCAGTGGAGCACCATTCCTGTCCAGAAGATATTATTTGCTATTTGCTATGTGTTGCTTGCAATGCCAATACAGAGCAACACCCATCGTAAACATGTTGGAGGTATATGTTCTAATGTAATCCCGCTCTTTCTTTGAGTTTATTCGAAACTTGTTTCTCATTTATCAGCACTTTGATGCAGTTTTCAGTCTCACCACTGATTCTCATTCTTTTGTCGACCGGGGTACAATTACAGTTTCTGCATAAGAATTTTGTCCAAAAAAAAATCTTTTTACAATATAACATATCTCTTGATTTGACTATCTGCAATTGTTCTCTTAATTGTATCTGTAATTCTTGCTTCTTGTTAAGTTTTGACACACCTAAACTTATTGCTTGCAGGATTTTCTGACATTATAAACAGTTTGGAGATCCAATACACAACTTAAACAAGTGTGACATGACATGAAGCAATGGTCCCCTGGCCATGCAACTTAATCATTACACTACTGGGCCGTGCTGCAAATGCTGGATTTTCAATGAGGGAGAAGGAGTAGATAGTTTTAGAGCACCCCAGCTGCGATAGCAGACATTAATATTTAAAACAGTATATTATAGATTATATTGACTGGCAGATTAAGATGATGTACAATGTAATTTAGCAGACAAAGAACTAATTTGAACTAATATTACAACAACAACTACTATTACTACTGCTACTAATAATAACAATAATAGTTTTCCCATGATCACAGTAGTTCAAGAAGATAGATTTAAAAAAAAAAAAACTTCAAGGAATTTAAATTCCAAGGATTACAAGACCTTTCAATAGATAATATACAGATATTTCAATACAACAATAAAATTCCTTCTCAGAGGTCATTGTAATTTTTTTTCTTTTTTAGTTAAAACAAATCTGATAAGCAGTGAACATGCACAGTTACGTTTTAGACTGAGCGTAAACAAGTGTAACATAAACAGATAACTAGGAAACCATAACCAGATAACAAAGGAAAGCCATAAAATTAAAGGGTAAAATAATAAATAAATAAATAAATAAATAAATAAATAAATAAATTCAAATTGTCACTTTCTGGGGTCAGATTGAAAGACAAAGCAGATAACACACTGTAAAGGCATTCAGCATTCTTAGATCCAACTTCTATCAAAGAGTCCAAAAAGGTTCAAGAAGATATTTGTCAACGCTGCTTGCGCTTCCGTAGAATTCCCCCGTCATGCCTCACGCATGAGTCACGTAAAGCTGCTGACGTAGTGACATCACGAGGCCTCTCCGGAAAGGCGGAAGAAGAGACAACAACAACAGCGGCGGCGGCGGCAGCAGCAGCAGCAGCAACCTCGGCGACGGTAGTTGACGAGAAAGACAGCTGAGCAATTTCACCGTTAGCTGTTCGGTATCACCAAGTGTCGGTGGTTTGTGTACGATTCATAAAACCGTTATTGTTTACATTAAGAGACAACATGTCGGTATTTGCTAAGTTATTCGGCAGCGGGGGTAAGGGTGGGAAAGCGCCGACACCCCAGGAGGCTGTCCAGCGACTGAGGGAGACCGAAGAGATGTTGGCCAAAAAACAGGATTTTTTTGAGAAGAAAATCCAGCAGGAGCTCTCGACTGCGAAGAAGAACGGCACGAAAAACAAGCGAGGTGAGGAAAGTCCGTGGTTTGACGCGTTTGACAGTCCGCAGGTTAGTTAGTTAGTTAGCCCTCAGGCTAAGGAAGAAGGAGGAAAGTTGGCAGTTGACAGTTACCTGAACGCAGGTCTGCCCACACAGCCGCCTGGTTTTTAAACGTCTCTTTCAGAGGCAACACGGTGTCAGGAATAAAACAACAAACAAAACAAGGCAGAAAGTTATGAAACAACGAAGGCGCCAAAGCTGTAAGGAGTCGTTAAAGTGTCGTCTGAGTTAAAGAGACGTTTAAAAGTCGTCAAACTCAAATGTGAACTCCAGCTGCGGCGTGTTTATCCACTTTGAGACAAACCAGCCAAAATTAAGCTAAAGTTTAATAGAAAGTGACGTGATTTTAGTAACATAACTAACACCCGAGATGAAAAATATGCAGGTTTTTCCCTTAACATTCACGCAGCGTCATAGCTTTTCGCCCTGTTTACGTCATGTCCTAACCTGTGTCTCTCCGTTTGTGTCTACACCACAGCTGCCTGTTTACTCCGCCAGCTGTTGTGTTATTGAACTACTCCAAACGTATGGCACTGGCCCCGCGTGGTGCCTCTCATGTATACCTTTATATTCAAGTAGCAGATTTAAGCATCACTTTCTGTCATGTCAAGACAGGTACCATATCTCTATCTGACAAATACCTGTGACAGGGAGAGGCCAGGACTGCCTCCACGTTTGACTGATCACAATCAGCAATAGACCTAGCTTATGATTAGGATGTGCCAAAACGAGTTTTGATTGTGTTTGTGAAGGCTGTGACGTTGTCGTAATGCTTGAAAAACATGTTGCTGCTGAAATGCCTGTGATTGCATGTTAAAACCATGATCAGAGGCATAAAAACTGTGCAGAAATGTCTTTCTCATGTTACGCAGACTTCTTTTCTACATTTACATTTCAATGGAGGACTGCTAATGTTGTTTAATGAAGCACGTGTGTCCAGCAGTGTAGACAGAGGCGCAGTAAGTCCAAACTTGACTGTCAAGAATTTATTCTAATTATTCATATATTTAGGCCCATGTAAGATGTGTTTTTGTGGTTCTGGCTGAATTCAGAAATGGTCCTCAGTTCAAACACTTGCTGGTGGTCTTGGCAGCAGTACACAGTGTCCACTGGCCCTCAGCCAATGCATGCTGGGAGGGGCTCCAGCCCCTCATAACCTCGAATAGGTTAGAAGTATATAGCTAGACCATGGATGGCTGCTCCATAAAACCAAAATATGAGGGAAAAAATACAAATGTAGATGTTAAACGTTACAAGCTAGTTAGCTTGCTAACAGTTTGTTAACTGAGGAGACTTTTCTCCCATTTCAACGCGGTGTGTTTGGAGACTAGAGTTAAAGACAAGAAGGCTGACTGTCATGGTTACCTTCAGGCAGGTATGGTCCTCTCTCTCAGGCGGTTGATGGAAATGTTACTCAGTATATTGCTAGTTGCTGGAGGTTTTTTTTCCTTAAAGAGGTGTGGCAGCAAAGCGGTTTTACTATACACTGTGGTGACTCGAACCAATTATAATAACACTGCCAACAGCTCCCTTTGCTGTGACTACCATACTTTTCAGATGGCTGTAAACACAGCGCAGTGCCTCTGTGTTTTGGTTTTATGAGCTACGTGGACGTTTGTTGAACTGATCAAACAGAGGCTCAGTAACCACAGCAGAACCTGCAAACATCTCGCTTTAGCTACCGTGGACATGGCTTGATATGCCAACACGTCGAAGGTTTAATTTCAGCTTTTGAGCAGCAAAGTGCTCACATCAACCAACCAGTGGAGGAAAATTAGACCAGTAACACGTTTGCTGAATTTGCATAGTGGTGTTAACTGCATTTACACGGATTGAAAAGAAGAAAAGCTGGTGCTTTAAATGTATTTTATATCCGTGCTTTTGCAGAGTTCACTGTCTCTTAGGTTGGATTAAGTCCGGGGCAAACATGGTGTAGTTTTACACCATTCAGCTCTAATGGTAGTGTTTGGGCAGAGTTTTAAAAATGTTTTGATGATACCATTGACTGAGATATGTTTGGCCACAATAGTTGCGGGAAGAACATCTGATGTGACGCACCCCTCATCACTTACAGCCAGATAGCAGCTGTGGGTGCTGAGAGATGTGTGATGTAACCAGAAATGTGAAAAAAGCCACAGCACTCACACTCAGACCACACCTGAGCTCATTTACAACTGTTTTTAAAAGCCAGTGAGCATTACATGGTACACCAGCTTCCAAAGCTGAAACCTGATTTTCAGCATTGTTCACCCTGTCACTTAATGTCCCTCTGAACTCTGATACACAAAATCCAAGAATATACCACAAGATCTTCACGGTGGCTCTCATAGGTTACTTGGTGTTTCTACGTTTTACTACTTCGCTTCTCCTCCTTCTCACCGTGTGACACATCAGGTATTTTAATATGGCCCTTTGGCTTTGTTTAGCAGCAGCAGTATATGTCTTACAGACAACGAATCCTTAAAAATAGAAAGTTTCTGGTTTGATTTCTCCAAAGTGTCAGTAACAATGGTGAGACTGCCTCCAGCTCTGACTCACATATCCTAAATTATAGCTGCACAGAGTTCACGGAGGCCAGAGAGAGTCACTTCTGTAAAATGCCGCTGAGTTCGTCAAGTGGTCGGCAGAAAAGAGTGGGACAACAGGAAAAACAAAGGGTCAAAAAGTGACCTTGTGAAATCCAGTGGGGTGGTCTGAGTGCGATTGTGTAACCCAGATAATCTGATAATGATTTGTGAGATGTTGGGTAACGATGTTATCGGTCTAGGAATAGAGCCTGTGCTGATATAATCTGATGAATCTGGAACTGTCAGCTGCTGCCCGGCTCCTGTCGGTCCAGACTAAACCACATACAGTAGGTTGATAAAGGTGGCTGTGTGCTCAGATTTAGATTTGTCTTTATTCTTTATCAGACGAGCTCTGGCTGATGGTAGTTTTCTGATATCTTTGAAGTTCTTGTGTAGCTTCATGCGCCACTGGAGATCTTTGGTTCCGCTCTTGTTTGTTAAACAACCGCCCTTCGAGTTTTATTTTTAGGTAAGGATTCCTTCAGAGTTCATCCCTTACAAGGTTTTCATCACGGCCGAGTTCTTCGCAGAGTTCTCGTCCTCCTCCAAAACAAAGGGACCCACTGATAAAACCAGTCAAAACACAGAATGAAGGAGATTCACTTTAAAAATCAGCGTCTCTCTGGCGCTTTTTGGTGGACAAAAGACATCCTGTGGGGGGCGGGGAACTGAGCTGCTGCTAACGTTAGCTCAGCTAGCTCAGTCTGGTGACTAAAAGCCTTCATCTGGTTAAAAGATGATGTTAAAAATTACCATAGCACGCTAACATGGTCACAATGACAATGCTAACACGCGGATGCTAAGAAGGTGTGATGGCTGAATAGTTTCAGTTACCTGCTGCTGCTCAAGAGGGCGACAGCAAGGAGAAAGTGTTTGCTAAACCCAAATCCTAGTCTAAACTTTCCTGCCCATCTTCTTCTGTTGAGTCTAAAACGAAGCTGTAATGCAGACGCACAGCAGCACACATACTTACCTCATGTTACTCGTCCTCTCAATGATTCAGCAGGTTTAGCTGAGGTGATTTCCCATGTCGTCATCGCAGGGGAATTCCCTTTGTTCTGGTTTACATAATCGTTTCTGTGCGTTTAAAGGCACATGGACGGAGGCAGAATCAGCGGGATGTTAACTGGCAGTAATTTTGAGATTTTGAGAAATGCCAAACATTTGCTTATTTTGGCTGAAAATGAGAGGGTTTTTGTTTTTGTCTCTGTTTTATTTAATTGTAAATGGCATGTCTTTGCATTCCAGACAGTTGGTTTAACAAAACGAGACCCCCCCGTGAAGACGTTACCATGGGCTCTGACCACAATTTATGTGTTTCTATTTTCATTAGATGAATGATCATTTCAATGAAAAAAATACTGATAAATTGCTACATATGCTATATAAGTTTACATTTTCTGATGAAATTACAAAATTGCAAAATTTGCCTGCAAGTAATTCTTATTTTATATTGAATTATATGATTATTTTAATTTTTGATTAATCTGTCGATTTTTTTTTTTTTTTTTGATCAATCAATAAACTGCTCACTTATTATCCCATGTTTTGGATGAGACCGGACTTCTGTGAGCTTACAGGTGTTGTTCAGGAGAGAAACAGTGCGGGGACAGACCTGAAACAGCCTGACTGAGGCAGAGATCAGACAGGATTTTATCAGATTAAGGGAGTCCTGCTCTGTTAGGGCAGACACTGTAATTCAACATGCAAACAGCTGACTGCCGCTCATCTCGCAGCAGCGCAGCTCCTGCTGCTCCCAGCGCGAAGCAAGCTGCCCCTGCTGCATGATCACATGATACCAAAGGTCCGCTGAAGGTCCGCTCTTCACGGCCTCATGTCCTCGTCGTGTCTGCCATTTGTCTTCAGGTTTACATGCTGTTGATCTCTCCACTTGTTTCTGTTTGGTTGTCTTTTTCGCACTTCAGCTGGGCGCTTCATATTGTAAACACTAATTTACCCCTGAAGGAATAAAAGCCTTACTGACGCCCTCTCGTTTGTGTACATAGCGAGAGCATCAGCAGAGTCTGCTGCCGAGTTTATCTGCTGGACTAACTGTGTCTCACCCGTTGTCTTTCTGTGCAGCGGCTCTGCAGGCCCTGAAGAGGAAGAAGCGTTATGAGAAGCAGCTGGCTCAGATCGACGGGACGTTGTCTACCATTGAGTTCCAGAGGGAGGCGCTAGAGAACGCCAACACCAACACAGAAGTGCTGAAGAATATGGGCTTCGCTGCCAAGGCGATGAAAGCTGCACACGAGAACATGTAAGAGAGACAGTGCTGAGGTTATTGTAGGAAGTGCCATGAGTTACTGTGAGCAGGATAGGAAGATGAAATAAAGTATGAAAAAGAACGACTTAACTCCTCAGCTGTCCATACTAGCTTGTAGTCTCTGTGTCTAAAGAGTCATGGTCTCTTCTTTTATTGTCATCTTAGCTGTTTTGTCGTTCCTTGCTTTCCTTTGATGGGTGGCTCCATCATTGGCTTATATTGAGACTTACATCTCCTCTCTGTCTCTGTCTCTCTCTCTGTCCCCCTGTTTCACAGGGACATAGACAAAGTAGACGACCTGATGTCAGAAATCACAGAACAACAGGAAGTGGCACAAGAAATCTCAGATGTGATTTCCAGACCGATTGGTTTTGGAGAAGATTACGACGAGGTGAGAGCACAGACCAGAACCATTTCTGGAAATCAGGAATCACCAGTGCATCTCAACCTGTGGAAGCAGGATCTAAACTTAGTTCATCTGCTGTAGTTCTGGGGACAATACTTTAAGACATGGACTTACATACTGGAAAATGCAGTGTTACACATAGTTGTGCCTTTTGGAGCTCTGTCAAACTTTCATGAATAATTCACAACACAACCTCATTTACACTTTTAATTGCAGCTGCTGGCACCTTAATATATGAGAGAAATTAGCCTTTCATTCTAAAATTAGTCTTAAAAATGTCTTTATATATATAAAACCTAATGGGAATTACCGTGAGGATATTATCTTAAACAATTCACTTTCACACGCTTAACATAAAACGACATGTGCTCGTACTCTCAGGCGTGTATTTCCTGTGTTCTGTAGAAATGAACTAATAGCTGCTGACTTCACATTTCTAACTCACTGTCTGCCACTCTGCAGCTTTAACGGCAGCTTTTTATTGATACTATGCAGTATAAAGTCTGTAGAAGTCTATGGTTGAACTTTTCCCCCTGGTCTAGTGTTAAAAAAGCAAACAAAAATTGCAATAAATGGTAATATCAAACACTGATATTGCAACACTTAAGGATCACAATATATCGAATCGATACTTTGATAATTTGATACTGTATCGAATCAGGAGAGGAGCATATCGTCCCATTCCTATACAAACATGGTCGCTTGATTGCTTTCCTGTGTGTGTGTTCAGGATGAGCTTATGGCTGAGCTGGAGGAGCTGGAACAGGAAGAGCTGGACAGAAATCTCCTGGAAATCGAAGGAACAGAGGACGTTCCTCTACCCAGCGTACCATCTACAACACTACCATCCAAACCAGGTATCATATGTCACCTAATTCACACGCTGTGCAGCACATCCTTAAAATCTACAGTCAGATAATTAAATTTCATCTTTCATTTCTGCTTTGTTTCAGCCAAGAAGAAGGAAGAGGACGATGAGGACATGGCTGACCTGGAGGCCTGGATGGCTAACTAAGCTAGCCTGCCCTGCTAGCTAGCCAGTGCCCCTCTACCTGTCTGTCTCTATGCCACCAGGCTGGTCCCAGACATCTGGAAGTGAGACAGGGACTCTGGGCTGCTGAGCTGGCTGCTGGCATGCTGCTCTGTCTTAAAGCCTACGTCCCAATATCTAACCATACCCGACCCTGAAGTATGCACTTGTGCCCGTATTCACTGACTTAAAATGAAGTGAACCCAGGCTTTTCTCTTCTGATTAATGTTACATGAAGAATCTATGTGCTCCAGCTGTGCACTCCTGTTATTGTAAAGGCCATAGAGCAAGTGTCACCGCCGACAGCCTGTGGTCGTGTATATTAAGGTTCTCTTCGTGGGCAAAAGGAGTCCATGAATGGGAACCTGGGTCAAGAGTGTGCAAGTGCATACTTCTAGGGAAGAGTGTGGAGGAACAGGGTGAGGCTTGTTTCCAGGAGGAATGTGAAGAATCAACAAATATGTGTGGGGGAAAGCAAAAACAGAAGGACGACGTAACTCAGCCATTTTTCCGCTTCCCGCACTGTCATCGCTCTGCTCTTCTACAGTGATGTCGACGACCCGTCATCTACACCATCTCTGCAGCAAAAAAAAGATAACTGATGAAAATGTAGGACTTTCTCACTGAAATATCACTGTCAAACTACAAAAGCATGTCATGGTACAGCAGTGGGAACATCTTGAAGCAGGAGGATCCAGGCTTTGATCCCTCTGTCAGCCATATCGCCTACGAAGAGTCTGCGGGCAACTTCTTGGTCACTCATTAGACACTGAAATCTAGAAATTCCTAAAATGAGCAAAATGCCAATGTTCTGAAAAAGAATATTGTTAATAAAAAGGGATTTAATCCGTCACTGAACATTACAGTGGCACCAGTGCCTGGTTTTCACCGCTGCCCTCAGGGAGGTTCCCTCTTGAGACTCGAATGCTAACACTGAAAAGTTCAAAAAAGGCCTTACAGTTGCATCTCTCAGATCTTAAAGCAGTCATGGCTCCCTCAAGCATACATGTCCCTTGAAGTATTTGCTGACGTGGTGAACCGTGACCATTCGACTTCAGTCAGTTAGTGAAAGCTAGCTGTTAGCTTGCAGGCTCATTCATGCTAACAAGCCGATGCTAGCTTATACTTGGTACCTTAGGAAATAAAGCAAAAAAATAAATAGAATTTCTTTGAAGATAATAATCCTTCTTTCATTTTCCCTTGTCAACCCCTGCTTGACGAAGTCATCAGGTGCCTCTTCTTCACATGTGGAAGGAGTTGGCTTGATTTGATGGTGGATGATTCGTCATGAGCCTGGATTTATTTTTAAGCTAGATCAGTCGGAGTTACAAGAAGCTCAGTCCTGCAAAGCTGCAGGCTGATGCAGAGTCAGCGAGTCAGTGCGAGTCTTTTAAGCTGCCGCCATCTGTCACCTGGCTGCCCGGTATGAAAGGCTGCTCATACGGCCAACAGTGTGATAAATACACCACTGACATCAGAGAGATAGCTCATACCAAGGACTAGGGGCCACTCTCTATAAGTTCCCAGACTTCTTGCAAGCATGCCGATTCACCCAAATTACCCAAATCTCACTTGCCTCTAGTGGTGTCTAGTTATCCAGTTTGTGCTGAGATGTCTTCAACACCATGAAATCTCAGAGTCTACAAACCTGTCCAAATAAAAGGGAAACTCTGCTTGACTAAATACCACCAGAGGCAAGTGAGTCAACTGGGTTTGGGTAATTTGGGGGAACCGATTCTTCAGCAAGAGTGAGCTATCTGACATTCTACTGCAAAAATCAGATGGATTGGTCGAAAAAGATCATTTCTCAGTGAAAACTGTGCAGATATCAACCAAAGTTACTCTGTGATATTAAGTTATACATTGTGGGAGTGGTGGTCCTCCATTATGGCTGTCAGGGGCACATTGTCTGTTAATTTAAACTTGTACGTGCCTGCCTGACACCTCCACCGTCTTGCGTGTCTTCGGTTTAACGGTGATGCTCTCTGAGAAAATCCTACATGGGTGCAATTTAAAGGTAATGTGTGTGAGTGTGCGATGTTTTCTCAGCCTTTTGACACAGTGACCTCTTGTGAATATTTAGTCAAATTGAGATAGTGAGCTGGATTTTTTTTTTTAAATTTGCTCTTGACCCACTTGTGGTGCAGAATTGATTTAAACATTGACAGACGGACGTGTTGGTCGATCTTCATGATGAAACGGTTGTAGCTGCACTTCCCTCCTCCTGTCTGCAGACGCGTTGATGCATGGACGGACCGGGTCCAGAATCAAACGGACGGTCGAGGCTGCTTTAAACACCTGTGTCTTTCAATCAATGCATTAATTGAAGTAGTGATTTGAAACTTTTGCAAATTTTTGTAATGCAAAATCACCATATTTGTGAGCGGGCTGACCCCGGTTAAAGACTATTAGACAAGCTATTGAAAAGAAACTTGCATATGCCAATAGAGTTTCTTTTTCTTTTTCTTCTTCTGTTTACCTCAAATATCACTCATCTTCTGCCTGGCTTTACAGAAACACAGCGTGGCCTGTGGCCGGTACAGAGAGGTTGGACTTTGCCGACTTTCCATGCGGTAGCCATGTTGCTCTGTGGCTGGGGTTGTATACAGTTTACCTTAATAAAGTTGGGATTTGATTCAAATATCAACACTGTTGCTTGTGTTCATGCCTTCGTACCTTCCTCAGTTACTCTGGAACCTGGTTTTCTACAGTTCATTCAGCTTTAAAATCATCTCTTATTCATCTCAAGTGACACACTGAAGTGAGATATGAAGGTTCAGCAGCAGAAAATGTATGTAGAGCTTAATTATGGGAGGGCTTTGATCAAATCTTTACTATTTTACACTGAATGCTCACAAGTAGATGCGACTTTGTGAGCATGAAGTCTGTGGAGGCCACAGGATTAAACTTCAACCACGTTTTTTTGTAAATGTTAACATCCAAACGCAGCTCTGACCCATAATATGGGACGGGATTAGCCGTCTCAAATCACATTTGATTGGCTAGACTTCAGTACAGGCCCCCAGGTGCAGTCATCGATAATACTCCCTGTTACAATGTGACAAAGCAAATATGTGCCACAGAGAGGATGCTTTTGTATAAATCTTTATTGAGATTTTCCTCGTCTGATTGTTGCTCAAAGCTGCTACTTAATACACTGAAATGTTTCAAATTCCACCCAAGCAAAGCTTTAATAAGAGGCGGGATTATGCACCTCTTTTACCCAAAATCCTTAAACTGGACTCATGCACGATCACAGTTCAACATGTGGCACAAAAATGCTGCTGTTCTGACCTTTGACCTCGTTTCCTGGTTTTTAGTGCTCACTGTAAACTGAAGAGCTCAGCATATTTTATGTAATTTTGTATGTTCAATAGTGAAAATACTTTGTAATTTGTAGTCAAAGTCTTCATTGTGGTATGAAAATTGACTTTTTTTTTTTACATTGTAGATAATTTGATGCTTCTTTATTTCTAAGGGAGTTGATAAATGGAAAGCTTGGATGCAGTAAAACACAGCAGTGCAGTGCTGTAATGTTGTAAAATTGACCGTATTCAAAATCTCCTTAAGTAATAAAGGGAAAAATAAATAATCCTATTTATGAGAAAAAACATCATTCCCTGTGAGTTGAATATTGAAAAATCTGAACAAAGATTGCAGTGATTTGTTGACGGTGCTTACATACCTCATTGACCTGAGTCTGCTTCCAGCCTCTGAGCATTAAACTGGAATGTAGACTCAGGTGAGACCTGCAGCCAGCAGGGTGACAGTCAAACTTGCTCTTAAATTAGCTTTAGTATAGTGTTTCTACCAGCAGGCTGAGTTTAGCTCCTTCGACTTGTTGCTTTGAGACTTTCACTCCGTGTTTATAGGTCAGCAGTGTAGTCACTACATTTCCCAGCTTTATGTAATCGTTTTCAGGACAAATTAGGCCTCTCAGAAACTGCATCATGTAGCATAATATTATCTATGAAAAACGTGTTACATTCATACATTATAACTGTTAAATACTTCTTTTAGGTTGAAATGTATATCTGAATCTCCTTGTACGGTGCATATACAGGATTTGTACACGTTCAAGTAAAAAGCATCAGTTGTAGAATCACTAGATCCCTTTCAGAGTGAAGAAACAGGCCTGTGTTAACGTTTAACAAGGCCTATTGAAAAAATACTGCTGCCTTGTTTGAACTCTGCATCACATTTCGGGAGTTTTTTTGTGCACTTTTAGCCAGAAATCATCTGTATTACAGGAAATGTAGAAGAGTCAAAAGTTCAGTGCTTCTGAAAATTAGCCACAGAAAATGTGCTGGCTGACATTCCTCCTCTGCAGTATTTTGTTTCTGTGCAGGGTTTTAATGTCCCTCTATGGTCTTTTCATTGCATTAAAAAGCTCCAGTGTGAATTTACTGAATATTACTGGAAACAGCTTCAGTAATCATATCTGCTGCCTCCCAAAACCCACATTTCAAGTACCAAAATGTCACAAATCTGTGTAGTTGTGAAGGAATGTGTTTGAGGAGCTTTCCTCTCAGTGACACCAAGACAAGGTCCAGTAAGGAGGAAATACTGGAGCACAGGCCAAGACTGGGGTTAGAGGTCAGGTTGGGCAACAGCTATTCTGAGCACAGGCACACACATTTAAGTGTATACTATATATTTTTAATGTTGCATTCTTTGCTACTATTTATTGCTTTATTTTGCATATGAAAGATGCTCTACAAATAAAGTTAGGATTATATGAAAATGCTATGATTGTGATTATCATATATTATCATTACATGTCCATCAACTTTATTGATGCAAAGCCTGATCTTTGCACTGGGGTGGTTTGAAGTGCTTAATCTGCTATCTTAGTTGTTCCTCGTCGTTTTACACAGTTTGAACACCTTAATGCACCAAATATCATTTGTGCCTTTTGAGCTCCGTGGTGCCCATTTACAGTTCATAGTTTTAGTGAACTACAGTAGAGTCAAGAGTAGTTTAAAGCATTTAGCAAAGACCCTCAGTCTGAGTGGTGTCCATTGGCTACTGAGTCTGATTTCGCATTTTTACTTTATTTACACACTTTTAGAGCTCCGTGAGTCAAATTTTTGCACGTGGGCCCCCACCTCCTCATGTTGTCTTTGCATTGTATAGTTCCCATTGAAAACAGTGCACACAGTGGACGACATATGGCAGCTTCACAGAGACTCACAAACCAACAAGTACTGGGTGAGTCTTCCTATAGAAACCCGGTGGTAATTAACACATTTCACCCACAGGGCTCGCAGTGTGTAACAAGCCTTCCTGTTATGAATCTATTGAGCCCTCTGACATATGACACCAGTCTCTATCCTGAACAAAATGTACCTTTAACTGCATTTGAATTCCACTCTTGCCCAAACAGAGCAGATATCTGTCTGCTTAACCAGAGCTTAAGTCTACATTTTATTTCCATAGGCTAAACTACGCTGGTTGGCTCCACAGACATCACAGGCAGTTTCACCTGAATGCCACGGCCTGCTGCTGTCCAGCTGTGCCACTAGTCTGGGACAAGCCACAAATGAGGAAATCTTCTAGTTTGAGTAAATATTACACTGCATTCGTTGACATAATGTATCTTTAAATTACCTTTAAGTCTTATCCTATCGTATATCTACATTAGAACTGTTTGGACTCTGCGTTGACTGACTATGTTAGTTTCATCTGAATGTGTCAGTCTATTTGGCCCCAGGTTTTCTGTTTTTGGTAAGTGCATTAAACACACCTTTATTTGGAAATATGAACCATGTGTATTCAGTAGACATTAGATTGTGACTCAGGGCTCCTGTACAAGATATCACCTCAAGATCTGGTACTAATGCAGGACCTGTTTTAGTCGATATTGCACTTTAATTATGAAAATACTACCACTAATAGTGTAACGTTATGTCAAATTAGGTTGCCACACATTCTCATGAGTGTCTAGTTCACAGAGGAAAAACCTGCAGTACAACATCCAGGTTGGTACAAGCAGCATGTGTGTGGGGTAAAACGTCCCGCTTGAACGCCATGTATTATAAAGTACAACAAGGTATTCACTCGTTACTGATTTGCCCACCACGTCCAGACCAAACTTGTTTCAGCTATGCATTCCAAACACTCACGCCCCACAGGGCATCTCGAGTTATCATTGGCTGGCCGCCCCCAGCGCCGTCCCACATCAACCGCTATCCAATCAAATCACTCATACGCGGGGCGGGATCCGCCGCAGCCAATAGAAATTCATAGTTGGTCCAGCTTTGAACCGCCCTGTCGTGTAAACTGGTTTGAATGTGGCTTCGACGATAAAAAGCGAGCCGTCATGTGTCTGTCCCTCCCTCTCTGTCTCTGTCCGTCGGCTAGGCTGCCGCTGCACTCAACCTCCCCGCAACAAAACACAACAGAAGAACCATGTCTGAGAAACTTCCCTTCAAAGTTGGTCAGTGTCAACATTGATTGTTTGAACTGTGCTTAAAAGATAGGTGAAGTAAAGGAGGGTGGCGGTTTGCTAGCTAGCATGTGCTTAAGTTTATGGTAGCGTGCATGTTGAGTAACGGCTCTTCTGGCAGCAGTATTTAGCCTTAAATGCTTATCAAGCAACGACATAAATATAGCAGCATCTTTTAGATTGATATGTTAATGATTATTAGAATCAACTAATTGCTTTTCCTGACTTTGTTGTTGCTAACGCTGTCTTGCTAGCATGTGGTAAATTGAACGGAGCCGTTGTTTTCATGTAGCAAGGTGTTTAGCGTGTTTTCCGTCCGTTACAGCCGTTTTAGCTCGTTACTGGTATCGTTACATTTTCACTTTTCGACACTCTTAATTCGCAGTTTGCTCAAATCTGAGAATGAATCGACATGTAGCGCTCGGAGCAAGCGTCGAGCATGGGCTGCGAAGAAGGAAGACTTCCACAGCCTCTGGGTGATGTAGTTTATTACCGCAGGCAGAGGCTTCGCGCTTCTTTGCTTTGACTGTTTGTAAACTACGATTCCCGTGATGCAATGCGCCCCGCCGCCAGCTCCTGCATGAGTGACAGGGGCAGGCAGAGACTTGGCTGTATGAAGCTTTCACACCGTAGTAATGCTGAGTTGCACGTGGTGCGCCAGTGCAACAGCTTTGAGGGCTGAATGCCATTGATTTAAAAGTTGTTGTTAAGTTTATAATCTTGAGTAAAATCGTCTTTAATAGCTTAATGTATCTTTTCGTGACTTCAGAAGTGGATATGGATCCAATTTATGAAGGGGGAAATAATTTAAAAAAAATTAAAAGTGCACTTAGAAAACAAATTGCATTCATTTGAACATGACAGGTAATGCACATAAAATAGGACATGCTGGTTATTATCCATTAAAATAACTCCCGATAGTAATCTATAGCCATCAACTAAACATCCGCCTGTGAAGCTGCTGGTTAGAAGCAGAACAAGTTGCAGAATGTCCTGCTTACAGATATCTGTGGGACAAAGTCCACACATCTCCACCTCCCACATACAATCAAGTGTCAAGAGTTCAACTCTGTGTCCGTTAAGTCCTGATATGTTAATTGATGCAGTGTCACTCATTTACCACAAGCAGTCAATCAGTGAAACATTTGGCTGCGGACCAGTCGTGCGTTCTGCCTAAGTTCTACATGCAGGCCTGGTTTTGCTCTCTTTGAAACGACTGGCCTGATTTGAACTGTTGGCACAGAGTTTACCTTGGTCATGAGGACACTCACACCTGTGGCCATAAACTGTACCATACCTTTGGTAGATAACTGCACTTCACATGTGAATGCTGTCCTGTTTAAAGGTTGTTTCAGGTATGATTTGAACCCCAGTACCTTCCAGTGTTGGGGCCCAGCTCTTACAGGATCACACCATGAATCACATCCACAAAGATGTTTCACTCACTGGCTTTTAGTTAACTCACTGCTTTGACCTCAGTGTGACGTTGTGCGTCTAATCTTCTCTCTGGCTGGTTATTCAGCCCAGTGCCGGTTCAGAGCAGTCAGCCCGGCTGAGCTGTGTTTGCACAGATTGCAGCCTCTGTGTTGGTGGACGGTCGGCTGTACTTTGGGACTTTCCTCCTGTGTCCTGAGGTTTACCTGCAGCATTGTCAGCTTCGCTTCCTGTTAAATGAGGATGCTTTCTGTTGCATTGTGACAATCTCTAAATTGAAATGTAGAGAGTAGTAGTGTCAGAAGTTGAAACCAATACTCTTTCACACTGTCTCCCCAGGAAATTAGTCAGCAACAATGGGATTGAATTGAGTTTACAGAAGTACACCATTGTGTGGTCAAATTAAAAGGGCAGTCCCTGTATTCCAGCTGTATGACACACTGGATTTCAGATGAAGTGCTGTGTCATGTAGACGGGCGTTAAACATGCTTGTGGTCACTTTCTCTTGTGCCCTACATGACTGTGAGTGTAAAGGTGTTTGCCTTTCACTGTGACCGTTTGATTTGATTTGAGCTGAGTCACCACTGAGCTGAGTCTCACTGATTGTGCCTCGTTTAATATCGTGATAAGTGCAGTTACAAAGTGATGGTGTAAACGGGTGCCTAACTCTTTAAGTTCACGGCCTTTTGCTCAGTTGGTGCCTCTGTCGTGGTCTGTTTGCAGAGTTTTAGCTTCATAGATGATCAGCAGCTTGTTGTAAAGCATTGTAGGGACAAATTGCTGCTAAAGAAACAAGAAGTGAAAATAAGAACAAGCTGATGTTGTGCTGCTCATGTGAAATCCTGTCGCTTTAACCACTGATGCTCATTTATTGAGCAGTGAATCAAACTCCCATAGAAGTTACTCAGAACCCATGTTCTGACATGTCTAATTAACTACCTGAACAGCCTGTTCTTTTGTTGGTATGTTCCTATGTCACACCAGTCATGAACCAGTCACCCTATAGTTGCAAACAAATCAAAATCTATTGATTATGGACAAGATAGATTTAAGCTTATGTTGACCATTTTCTTGTGTTGTTTCAAATGCGTAATTACCCTTCCCTATTGCATCCACTCAGTAAGATCGTGTTCTTCACCCTCCAGCCAAGCTGCACATGTTCAGCAGCAGCAGCAGCTGTCTGGAAGTGAAAGGAGGGGCTGTGCAGACAGCTGTGGTCGTGTTAATTGTCCCAGTTCAGCAACAGCATTAGCAGGGTGAAGGCTAAGTCAGCAGATTTACTGATTTGCAAAGACCACATCCTGATAGAGATTTAAGATTCATGAGATTTAACAAGTGTGGGACAGAAAATGATCAGATCTGCGTTGTGTGTCTGAACAGAAAGTTGTGCTTAATCTGAAGACGTTTGAAACAGGAGGGCATAATGTGACTTTTAGCATCAGGAGGACGTTAATCTCATGTTTTGAGGATATTTTTGAGAGATTTTAATCTACAGACTCAAAGGATTAAAGAATGTCAGTCTGTTGTGAATAGACAGCGGACTGCTGTTATTTTGCTGCTCTTCCCGTCTTTGAACACCTTTAACACCCTCCGCTTCTCCCTCTCTGTCCCAGCTGACATCAGCCTGGCCGAATGGGGGCGTAAGGCCGTCGACATCGCAGAGAATGAGATGCCCGGTCTGATGAAGATGAGGGAGTTGTACGGCCAGTCGAAGCCCCTGAAGGGGGCACGTATCGCCGGCTGCCTCCACATGACCCTGCAGACCGCCGTGCTCATCGAGACCCTCACCGCCCTCGGAGCTGAGGTGACGTTTACCAGCTGTTCAGTCACCGATAGAGCACCCACCGATCATTCGTGCCTTTCAGAAAAACGTTTTCCACTGTATTAACACCGATGCGCCAGCTGTAACTTCAGCTTACAAGAGTCTTATTGATCTTCAGCCACATTCTGTTGATGTTTTCATGTCAGAATGGATGCACATTTAGTTTATATCTCCTCTTTGAGTGAATGAGAAAGGTAAAAAAGGGAACTTTTCAGCAGTCGTACTGTACAATCAAGCTGTTTTTCAGTAGGTTTGAGACGTAGCAGCAGAGCATGCAGTGCAGGAAAAAGGCACAGTTATTACATTACAGTGATGGGTTTTCAAAAGCAGAAAGGATTTGGATTCGCTGAGGACGTTTGCTCTCTCGTGCACAGTGGACTGTTTGCAGTCCACAGTCTTTCTCCTCTTTTGGTTTCTTCCTTTAATGAGGCACCATAAATCAGTTGTGTGAGGTGTAGGCCATTAGACCATCAAAGCATAGATGTATACAGATTAATACATCAGAAACGAGTGCAGGCTGGTTACTGATAACGCAGCGCGGCCTCTGATTGATGCACAAGCTTCCCGCTATAACTGACGTCATCTCCTGCCTTGCTGGAGTGCACTGCAGCAGCAGCCACGGAAAGAGGACAACTTCATTGATCTATTTATCGTAATGAACGCTCTCTGCGAGTCTGGGATTTTGTCTCTCCCTCTGCTCGCCTCAAGGCCAGCGTGTTCTCTTATCATGTTGGCTTTTATCTTTGACCAGAGCTGGTTTTGTCCTGCAGGAACCTGCAGCCTGAGAGCCAGCAGAGAGTAAATAAGCTGCTCTCTCTGCCTTCTGCTTTCCAAACTGAGTTAGTCTTCCCTCTCTGTGGTGGTGATGCTGTGAACTTCTGTGACACTTGCAAATCTTTCGTCCGTACTGTCAAAGTTGGTGGTTCTTGTTTTGCCTTTATATTCTAAAAGGCACATTTTAAATGAGCAGTGTTGTAACGGCAGCTCCACAACAGTAGCTTTATTTTTATGACTTATTTATTCAATACTCCAACTACAATTTGTTTTACAACCCTGTGTTGTAAATTCATAAATAAATGAACCTTGTACCTTGTAATGCCGCTTGGATTGAAACTGGCTTTATGACACCGAGGTTATCGGGATGAAACTCACGACTGACGCCCACGTTGGTGTTCAGCCGGACAGCAATCAGGCTCAGTTCAGAGTTTTGCACACTAGGTGGCAGCACCATGCGTTGACTTCACAATGCAATGGCAGGTCATAAATTTCAGGTTTTGAGTTTAATCATTCATAATGATAATATGATTTTATCTTGGTGTTAGAGCCTCAAAGCCTTCATGACCGAGGGCAACGGCTTTCACACCGTGGGCCCAAAACACAGGGTTAAAAAGAGTTTTTCTTACAAGATTACCAGATGTGAATGACCAAATATTGTTATTTCTCACTTCAATTGTATGTTAATTCATTTAATGCCCCTTGAGGCGTTGCAGCCCAACCATCAGGGGAGATTTAACCAGCTGAGGTTGATCAGATGTTTACTGTGATGCACACTGTACACAAAGGTTTTGCATGTTTGTGTTCCAGTTTGGCAGTGGGAGCCAGCTGTCGGAGCCAGTGAATCGGAGTGATTCTCACCACCAACACTTGAACGCACCGTGTAGCTGCACACGCATAAAGCAAACTCAGCTCGTTGTTCGCTCTTGGACAGCGTTAAAGCACAGAGCTCACTTCGTCTTCTCTGTGTCTCTAAATCACATTTCTCTTCCTCCTCAGGTTCAGTGGTCGAGCTGTAACATCTTCTCCACTCAGGATCACGCTGCTGCCGCCATCGCCAAGGCTGGAATTCCAGGTGAGGCTCACCTTCCCTGCCATTGCTCTGTCACATCCTTAGAGGAACTGGTTGGGTTTGTGTGCGTCAACAAGCTGCTGATGCATGTTTTAGGAGCTGTGTGGTGTTGGCGTTCGAGGCTCTCTGCTGTCATAAGGTTGATGATGATGTCGTTAAAGGTTTGGTGTCCAGCGAGGAGATACAGGAAGGATGATACTCACCAGATATTGTATGACAAGTGATTTAATGCCCCTTGAGGCGTTGCAGCCCAACCGTCAGTGTTGCAGCTGTGTCATAAGGTGGCAGAGAGAGAGCGGTGGTTGTCTGCACTGAGACTCGACAACACATCGAGTGCTCGGAGTGATTCTCACCACCAACACTTTAGACTCACCGACAGGACGCGGGGACGTTCCCTCTGGACGATAAGAGACATATTGTTCATTTGCATCCTTTGTCTGCGCAGTGTACGCCTGGAAAGGTGAGACCGACGAGGAGTACGTGTGGTGCATAGAGCAGACCCTGTACTTCAAAGACGGCCAGCCCCTCAACATGATCCTGGACGACGGAGGAGACCTCACCAACATGGTCCACAAGAAGTATCCCAAACTGCTGGCAGGTCAGTTTTCTTTGTTTTTTTACTCGCTCACACTCGAGGTCGCAGGATCTCAGTTTGGTGGTTAACCCGACGTCACTTTGGGTTCTTTTCTTTTCTAACGTGGCTGCAGAAAACTTATCAGAAGATTTCCCAGCATTCAGTGCAAAGTGGCTGATTGTTTTCCTGCTCTGTAACATTCAGTTTCACGTCAAAGCTGCAGTGCATTTTTGGACACTAGATGGCAGCAGTGTTATGACACGAGCCAGTTGGCACAGGAACCACAATCCATCCATGTTCCACAAATCTGAGCTTAAATTCAGTCATTACAGGAGCTTGTGATGTTATTTCAGAGTTTTCAGAGGTCATTACTTCTTTCTGTCAGAGCTGGTTCCTCTTGGTTTTACAGTTTTGTTTTGTTTTTTTTGCTTTTTAACAATTAAAACATATTTCTCGCCAGATGTTTTTCACATTATTGCTTGATAAAACAATAAAACCCTGGATTTAATGCCCCTTGAGGCGTTGCAGCCCAACCGTCAGTGTTGCAGCTGTGTCATAAGGTGGCAGAGAGAGAGCGCTGGTAGTCTGCACTGAGACTCGACAACACATCGAGGACTCGGAGTGATTCTCACCACCAACACTTGAACGCACCGTGTAGCTGCGTGTGCATAAAGCAAACTCAGCTCATTGTTGCCTCTTGGACAGCGTTAAAGCACAGAGCTCACTTCGTCTTCCCTGTGTCTGTCAGAAAGTGGATTATTTTTGTAACTGGTCAAAACGTTTAATGGCAGTTTTCCATCATCGTGTTTTCAGGTATCCGCGGAGTGTCAGAGGAGACCACCACGGGTGTCCACAACCTGTACAAGATGATGAAAAAGGGCGAGCTGAAAGTGCCCGCCATCAATGTCAACGACTCCGTCACAAAGGTAACACGCCTCCACCTTACACCTCTTCAGCTGCATGCCGTACTGTGAAGCAGATGAAGGCGGACAGGCGTGTGTCCTGATCTTCATCACTGGAATCATTCATTAAGGAAGGAACAGTGTTAAATACTGGGACGATAGTTCAGAATCTGTCGTCTATAAAACCTGGGACCTCTCAGGTGAGAATATTTTAATGACCTCTGGTCCCCTGACTTCTGGTAGACCTTTGGAAATACTTGCAGTAACTGTACAGCTGAACTGAACGGCTCTGAACTAGAGGCCGTGGGAGCGCTCTGACTTATGGAATTGTTTGGGAAAACTCTTTGAATCTGACACCAGGCCCTCACAGGACCACTTTATCTCATCTTTTCTGTCTGGGGGGGAGAAGCCAGACATCCTGTTGAATCACACAGCACAGAATAACATGTCTTCTGTCTGTCTCCTGCAGAGTAAGTTCGACAACCTGTATGGCTGCAGGGAGAGCCTGATCGATGGTATCAAGCGAGCCACTGATGTGATGATCGCCGGCAAAGTCGCCGTGGTGGCGGGCTACGGAGACGTGGGTAAAGGCTGCGTCCAGGCTCTGCGTGGGTTCGGCGCTCGCGTCATCGTCACAGAGATCGACCCCATCAACGCCCTGCAGGCCGCCATGGAGGGTAGGCGATGACGGCCAGTTGTATATCTGCACCATGAACATTCAGTTATTGTATTTTTTAACCCGCAAAAGTCATCAATAAGTAATATATACTAGGTTACGAGGTGACCACCATGGACGAGGCGTGCAAGGAAGGAAACATCTTCGTCACCACCACTGGCTGTGAGGACATCATCCTCGGACAGTAAGTTTGAGCAGCTCGCACGTGTCCACCGGAGTGTCTTAAAGTGAAATTCACACTTAAATTGTCTCCTCGTGCACGATGAGTTGTTAATTAAGCGCTCGTGTGTTTTGACCTTCAGTCACTTCGAGAACATGAAGGACGACGCCATCGTCTGTAACATCGGACACTTTGACTGTGAGATCGACATGAGCTGGCTCAACAAAAACGCCGTGGAGAAGGTCAACATCAAGCCTCAGGTAAGAGAGCAGACTGTGAGGTTTGACTTCACAACTTTACATGTTGAAAGTGAACGTTCAGAAAG
This sequence comes from Chaetodon trifascialis, assembly GCF_039877785.1. Lineage (NCBI taxonomy): Eukaryota > Metazoa > Chordata > Actinopteri > Chaetodontiformes > Chaetodontidae > Chaetodon > Chaetodon trifascialis. Next base: position 3,111,820 of record NC_092058.1, on the reverse strand, counting down.
TTCAGCATCTTCTCAGTTTTCTCCTCTGCGTCGTCGCTCGCCGGACGCTTGCACGTCCTACATCAAGTCGGTGTTATCTGAACGCTCACAGCAGCCGTGATCCTCCTCAGGTTGATCGTTACGTCATGAAGAACGGTCGTCACATCATCGTCCTGGCCGAGGGCAGACTGGTCAACCTGGGCTGCGCCATGGGACACCCGTCCTTCGTCATGAGCAACTCCTTCACCAATCAGGTACCACGGACAGCGTGGCTTTCAAAGCAGCAACTCAGAGCCTTGACGTGTTGATATGATGACAGTACTGCTGAGTCTCATCACCTGTCCGTCCCTGCAGGTCCTGGCTCAGATCGAGCTGTGGACGAACACTGCCAAATACCCCGTGGGAGTCTACTTCCTGCCCAAGAAGGTCAGAAGCTACATGTGATTATTGTATTTTACGCAAGTCATCACTTCAAACTGACCTTGGATGTGATTCCAAAACTTAAATAGATGTTGAATCAATTAGGACTTTCTTGATTTAAATAAGATCACAGCAACACGGCACAGCTGCAAGATGAAGATTCAGTGGGAATCACGTTTTTATTGCTTCACACAAAGTAAAATTGCTTTTCTGAAGCAGTTACAGTCACGTCCACCTCTGGTCTGCAGAGTGAAATGAAATGCTTCAAGTTCAGTTACTCTCCCATTGGGAGAAGACAGTGGAGTCTTCACCTGCTGCCTCCATTTACCTGGTTGGTGCACTGATTTCAGCTCTGCTCATCGTCAGAGTTGCAATAAGGGAAGGGGAGTTTAAAGCCGCCTGTAGTTTGTGAGGTCAGAGGAGTTTGATGTTTCAAAGTGCTGCAGATCAAGGCGGTACAGCACATTTAAGGGGGGAGTTTAGTGTGTTTGAAGCGTGTTTGTTTAGAGGCCGGCCTGTTGCCGTGATGCTGGCATGAAGTGTATTTCACCTAAGCCGCAAAACCGCAGCGAAGAAACTGAGGAATGAAATCCCTGATTTGATTTCTTAAACTTGTTTGGATAGTGAGTATTGACCATGGTGTCAGTGGAGCAGAGTTCATGAGGTGGACAGGAATTTTAAACCTGAGCGAAAACGGGAAAACCAAACAGGAAGAGGGCGCCGTGTGAGGGTTTACCGCTGCTGAACGGCGCAGAAAGAGCCGGCATGGTGTGGGGCTGTGAGGAGTGGGGTCGTACCCACACAGCGTCTCGCTGCATCCCAGGTGTTTTTCCTGCCTTTTCCGCCGTGTTCACTGACACAAGCCTGCTTCTTCTTTCACAACATGATTTCTTTACACATCTGTGGCGGCTGCTCTGAAAGGCCGCTGAATCCTTCGCTCGAGTGACAGCAAATTTGATCCGCAGCCGTTCAGACGAGTCGTCCATGCGCTCGAATATTGCTCAGTAAGATTTTGAGCTCGTGAAATGAAAATTATGTCAAAGCCTTTTGTAAAGCTTTGAAAACTTCCTTAAAATAATTTGTGCAAAACACTGAACGGAGCGTGGGAACTTTTCCTGTCAGTGTGACGCTCGATGCTACGAGTCGAGGCCTGCTCTCGCTGATTAAACATAATGTTTAGATTATTAGAAGCTGGTTGAACCAAAAAACAAGAGAATGTTGAAACTCAGTAGTTGCAGGCCTGAATAATCACTGTGTTTCAGTTTGAAACAGCAGTTTCATCTAACAGGAACTTTGTTCTGCCTCAACAGCTGGACGAGCAGGTGGCCGCCGCCCACCTGGATAAACTGGGGGTGAAGCTGACCAAGCTGTCTGACAAACAGGCCAAGTACCTGGGTCTGCCCACCGACGGACCCTTCAAACCGGACCACTATCGCTACTGAGCCCCCCGCCCAGCTGGGGAGGAGGAGAAGGAGGTGTGGCCCAAAGGGTGTTGGTGTTTCGGTGGGTGGGAGCACTGGGAGAGTTTGGCCAGGTTGCACTCTGGGCGCCGTTTTGGTTTTAGACCTCTAAATGTCAACTTTTCAGGGACACAGAGACGGTTTAGTTTGTTTTTCACCCTCACACAAGCTTCCATATCAAATGCTGGTCAGGTCCGAGTGATTTGGCCGATGTTTGGAACCAACGCCTCATTCTGCTCTAAGACGAGCTCAAACGGTGTTTTCCAAACAGGCGGCGAATCGCTCGTCAGGCCCAGGCCTGCGTTTCACCTGAAAACATCAGTCTCTCGTCTCATTTTGCTCTGACACACCGACACACACAGCGATATGTCGAGTCCTCGGCTCTCTCTCCTCTCTCTCGTCAGTGCTCCTCTGAAACACCGGCTTCGCCTGCGGCTGTTGAAGAGAATTCCTCCTGTCGTTCATGTCATTCCCTCTCCGCTTATGGAATAAAAGAAACCCTGCTGCTTTTCTATCTGCTCTCTTCTCTCCGTCTCGAGGTGGAAGGCGACAGAACGGGTTTTTCCTCTGTGTCTTAATGAATGGAGGCGAACGTTTTGGTGCACAGCGGCCTTGTTCCCGTCTGTTAATGCTGCCCTTTGTTAGCACTTATCGAAAACTGTACTTGAACCGTGTGAGGCGGTGGGAGATGCTCGTGAAGTGCTCGGCATGGCTGCGTGTGTTTGATTCGTAGAGAGTGAAGAGAAGCACTGCTGCCAAAGCAACCACCAAAGCACATTGTGTTTTTACCTGAATTAAACAAACAAATGGTCTTATTCTTTAAGTGTCCTCATGTTTAGGGCTGCGCTCGACACAATACAGCCGGCGGCATAACAGCATCAAAGCTCGGCCCCAGCCCCCTCATTTTCTTACTTCTTTGTGGTTATTTAATTGGTTTGAAGGGCCAAAACATGCACCACCCCCCCTTTCCTCCACCACCACCAGTTCCTTTAATTTTCACTGTAGCCAATCAGGATGAAAGTGAAAGTGGTGGCCGCGGTTCTCAACGGTTACAGCCTGAAGTTCACCTGCCTGTAAACGATGGATGGATGTTAAACTGTCCAGTTTGAGGATGGAAAATAAAAAAGAATCATGCTGATATGTTGGATTGTTTCTCCTCATGTTGTCATTTTAGGACAAAGCCGAAATCAGACGTTAAATTTTACACAAATATTCACACACTGATCTGCTATTTTCATTCCAGTCAGTAACAACTGCTTGCAAAGGTAATGTCCTCTCATGTAGAAGAAAACCGGCCAGACGAGTGAAGAAACACAAGCAGCCAAACGATGAAACCGCTCAAACGTCCAGATAATGTGGACGAAAACATGTAAATTATTTCTTTTCTAAACATCCGTCAGTTCACACACAGACTTCACAGTGCAGCTGTTCATGAGCTCAGGTGAGCTCAGCTTGTTTTCTTTGAATACTTCCACATTAACAGCATGCAGGTGGTCCTCAGGTAACTGCACCTGTGAAGCTTCAAAGATCCTGACACGTCTCATGTTCAAATAAGTGTGAGACCCCCTAAACATCAGCCCCACTCGTTAATTAGTAAAACTTAGTGTGAAGTTCTGCGTAATGTTTGCTGCTTTTCCCTGACAACTGATCTTTCAGCTGGATTTCTATTTAATTTGTCAGGGGAGATGATCTATAAAGTCCACATTTAATGGATTTCTATTAAAATACATTATAATTAAGTTATTATTTTCAGCGTTTGAAATAAGCTGCAGCTCAATAAATTGACATGTGTTAAGAAATCTATCAATATTCAGTATTTAAGAGTCCTCCGGTGAAAGTGTTCAAATGCTGTGAATCTGCAGCCAAACGTCCTCGAGAAGCAGAGACTTCACGTGAACCGGGCTCGTGTTTTGGTGTTCTTGTCACTGAAGTGATATTTTGAAAAGGAAGCTGCTCTTTGGCTTTACAACGCAAACAGGCCGGAGATCCCCACCAGCTAAACACTTTGATAAGATCGTCTATTCCACAAGTCCTCCAGGCATCAATCGGAGCCTCTATTTTATTATAAAAATCGAGTTAGCCGACGAAATGCGAACCAGATGCCAGATCAGCAGATCTGATACAGATGTAAGCGCTTTAAATCACTTTCAGAGCCGCTGCGAAAGAAACACAGAGGGGGGATGGAGGGAGCTTTGGGAACATGATTCAGATAAGGTGACTTTTAGGGGGGGAGGAGGCGGCCCCCCCACCCGAGCTTTCAACCGGACGGGGCCGCAGCAGAAGCCTGGATCCAGAGCGATGTGAGAGGGGTCCGCGTGCTGCAGGTAGACTCAGTCATCCACCCGCTCCACCTTTGTGCAGCCATGGCAGTTACTCCAGTTTGATGCACTCTTTCCCTTCATGCCACTTTATACTTTTACTCCACTACGTTTCAGGGAGACGTCTAATTTCAATCCACTCAATTTATTGATAACTTAAATTCCAAGCTGCTGCATTGATTGAGATTAATAAATCAAAAATATAATGAACCAATAAATGATGCACTTTTGTGGACTAATCCCCAAATAAAATGTGCAATTAAATGTGTATAAAAAAGTGCACAACAGTTAAAACTGGCCTCTTGTTTAATTAAGAGATGCTGCATTAGTGATGTACACACTAATGCATCAACAATTATAAGATAGTTATATATTAAAGTTATGAAGTACTTTTGGACCATCTTCACGCTCATACCTTCTTCTTCCTCCGCTGCACACAGGTGAGCGCAGTGCGTAAAGGTGCATTAATGCACACAAAGAGTGAAAGCAGAGCGATGTTTCTGCAGTACAGCGTGAGTCCTCAGACAGTGGAAATAACAAGAAAAACACCGAGCGAAGCCAGAGAGACGGACGAAACTCGTTGTTGTTTTATGTCTTTCCATGAGATTTAATGGCGATAAGAGAAGGAGAATAACACTGCTGTCATTCTGCTTCTCTGGATCCTTCAGAGCTGCCCGAGTAAAACAGATCCACGCAGAGAGAAAGACTGAGGCCCTCCAGATCACAAAAAGCTGGACGTGTTGGACGTGTGTGGTGAAGGCGATGATTGGCTCCCGTAGAGATGTTTGATACACACTCTGACACATGAAGAGGCGAAATGCTCAGGAAGCACTTCTCCTCCATCAGCGTGTGCATTGCGCTCTGCGTGTCAGTGCGCGCCGGTCGCCAGCAGATGGCGGTGTGTGTTCTCTAATCTGTGCGGTGAGCCTTCATCCTCAGCGGCGAGCTCGCATACAGCGAGTTCATCAGAGCCACTTCCTGTCTTTTCTCCAGGCTGCTCATGGCTTAATTTTCCGTTTATTAAGAGGCTGATGTAGGATGTATCACACACTGTATAAGAACTGAAACTGGCATTTAACTGTGGAGGTGAGATAAAACAAACACTCGCTGGGCAGTTAGAAACCGTCCTGACAGTCCTGACCTTCGAGAGCCAGACAGGCCACAAACCCCTGTTTCTGTTGGAGTGTACTAATAATAAGAATAAACTTTATTAGTGTACAAAAACACCACCGCTTTGAACAGTCATAAGGCACATCTGTTAAATGATCCTTTATTTGTCAGGAGCGTAGAAAGCGTGACTATTGAAGCTTAGTCATTGGGTGACCTCTGTTTCATTTGTCATCACATGTTCTCCATCGGGGGTGATAGCTTAGCAACGGTCCTCCTTCCTCCGCGTCCTCCGCTGGGTCGGTGGATGGTGCACTCGTGCTGTCAGTCCAGTTTATCTTTCAGGTGAACACACAGGTAGGATTTCGCCCCGTGTCCGTCCCCTGGAGGCTCTTTGGTGTCTTAGCGACTTTATTATGAGGTAGGTTTCATTTATTTTAACGGCTAGCAGCAGATTTTAGCCGTCTGTCTTCTGAATACTGTGCTTGTGTTGTCAAACATGATTTTTTCTTAAGGCCTCTGAAGCAAATCGCCGGAATATGTCACTTCCTGTTTGACGGTCTTGGTTTAAACTCTCTGTAAGACTGGAAGTCTTCAGTCTGATCAGGGTAAATGTGTCAGTTCCAACATCAACACTCCTCAAAGCAGGCGACAGAAAAACAAGATTTTTTTAATTTAAGGAATAAAACCCAGATTCCCAAAAGCTGGGACTTTGTGAAAGGTAAATAAATCAGAATGCAGTCATTTGTAGACAAACTTTGTTTACTGACGACAGTTTTCTGAAGTGTTCCTGAGCTCATGTGTTAACATCCTTCATCCAGTCATGTGCTCACAAAGTGGTGAACCTCGCTCCATCTTCTATGAATGACTGAGCCTTTTCAGGATGCCCCTTTCACACCCAACCAAGATCCTCTCACCTGTTACCAATGAACCTGTGTACCTGTGGAATGATCCAAACAGGTGTTTTTGGAGCATCGTTCCCGGTCTGTGAAACATGTCGCTGCATCAGATTCACAATAAGCAGATATTTACAGAAGTCAATGAAGCTGATGAGCTCAGACGTTAAATATATTGACTTTGGGCTGTTTTCAGTTGAGTTTGCATCAAAAAGGATTAATAAATGATCATTTTCTCTTTTCTAAACGTCCCCGTGTTGGGATCGGGGATGCAGATCTGCAGGTTTTGACTTTATAGTGAACACGTAGCAGCCGCAGAGGCAACAAGTGAAAACAGCGATGAATAAGTGGTTTAACAAAAGCAGAAGAAGAAGAGAGCTGTGAGCAAACTGACTCCGTATTATCAGCAGTATCTGTTAGAGCTAGCCAATGTGAGCTAACATTAGCCACCGTTAGCTTGAGGTCATGTGTGTTTAATTCAGCGTCAGCACTTTTCATTGTTTAACACTTGGAAGTGGAAGAAGGTGTTACTGCGTCGCACTTTAAATCCTAAACTGACATCAGGCAAAACTGTCATGGTCGTCTCCATCTGTTTGAAGTTCTGTTTGACCCCTTGTTGTCACCCGAGCTCGTCTGCAGCTGGAATAAAACCCAGCGGCTGCTCGGCCTCACGATCTCTGCTCTGAAAAGCAGCCGATTAGCCGTCACAAGGCGACATCTGACCACAGTGACGGGGCTGAATATGCGTCACCAAACGAGCGAAGCGCTTCCCCTAACTTGATATTTAATCTAAAGCCAGTGGTTGAACTCTTGCGACTGCAGTTTACAAGCTCCGTCCCGCTCATATCGGCCGAAATGCAACGAGCAGAGAGCTGGAGAAGCCTTCAGGGCTGTTTATCATCCTGACTGTATAGTTCAAGCTGCCAGTTCTTCACTTAAAGCTGCTATTCAGAGTCGAAATAAAACTTTTTAAAGCTTTTTAACAAGATGATGTAGTGCCTACGTGGCACGCTACCATGATAGAAAACATATTGAAGAAGTAACGCTATAGACAACAGTTCTGAGGATTTTATCTAATAAAAGAAAAGCCCAAAGAAGATTAAAAATAAGATCCAGGCGTGCTGGGCCTTCAGCGTCTGCCACACGACTGAAAACCTGTTTGTTTCTTGGCGTGCACACTGTGTCCTGTTACTTCTAAAGCGCCACAAAGTTACTCAGAGCCCGATGCGGGAAATGATGACATAACCTTTAGCTAGCGTAGCTGTTATTCCACATTACACCTTTATAACATCGCTGACGTTGGGCCTCTGGAATCACTCTTTAATTTAATTACGAGTGTCAGCCTCTTGCCGACAGTTCAAACACAAGCTGTGCTCCTCAGCCAAAGCGCTGCCAGTGGTGTAAAACATGGATAAAAATAAAATGAATTAAATAAAAGAGAACGTGATGCTAGTCCTTTTTCACACTAACTCAGCTGAAAACAGCCCAGAGACAATATATTTAATATTTGAGCTCATCCACTTCATTGATTTTGGTAAAAATCTGCTTATTGTCAATTTGATGCAGTAACATGTTTCCACAGGTAAACAGGCTCATTGGTAACAGGTGAGAGGATCATGATTGCGTATGACAGGGGCGTCCTGGAAAGGCTCAGTCGTTCACGGTTCACCACTTTGTGAACACATGATTGTATAAAGGATGTGACTACATGAGCTCAGGGACACTCAGTCAGTAAACAGTTTGATTGGAAATGATTGTTTCTGTTTTTCGTTCTGGCTTTTCTTCCAGACTTCGTTGGAGTCGGGGTTGTAAGATAATACTCGAAAGGCTAACAGTGTCACAACCACAATCTGCGTTTGGATTTGTTTGGGAACACGAGACGTTTAGCTCTCTCTATTTTAGTTTTCCTGAACCCAGCTCTGACCTCTCCTCACGCTACCTTTGGAGCAGTAACATTATGTTGTAACGACCGTAATTCCACATTTTAAGATGAGGTAAGATTTATTTATCCCACAATGGGGGGAATTCACATATTACAGCAACAAGACAGAGTGCAAGAAGTCAGAGGACAAGAAGACAAAAAATAAAAAGAATAATAAATATTGCACAAATCTTATATACCCTATGGTAATTTACACAATACGTACACACTAATTTAAAAATGACGATTGCACATGAAAACAGAGGTTATCAGTGCAGCTTGCATTAGAGTGGATGTTATTGTGCACTGTTGTACAGTCTGATGGCTGTGGGCAGGAATGACCTGCGGTGGATGGAAAAGTCTGGTGCTGAAGCAGCTGCTCGGGGTGGGAGGAGTTGTCCATGATGGATGTCAGCTTGGCTAACGTCCTTCTGTCCGCCACCTCCTCGATGGAGTCCAGTGGGCAGCTCAGGACAGAGCTGGCTCTCTTAACCAGTTTGTTTTAAAGCTGATATTTAAAAAATGTTCACGCTCAGTCCCCCCGGCAGGTTTGCATGTCTGTCACCTTCTTCGCTGCTGATGAGTCTGCATACATCTTAAAAAGGGATGAGGGACTCTGAGAAAGGAAAAGTTGAACTTTGCTCTGATGGCGCGGCTCCATTTCACCAGTAAAGGGAGTGAAATTAGCTTCTTTATTCTAAACAGGACACAGTGAACTTCATTCAACAGTGAGCTTCATCCAGACTGGTTTCATGTTGTAATTCCAGTTTGTCCTCAATAGGAAAACAACCATGTAGGTCGTCTGAGCAAGCAGCTTATTGCGACCTGCTGTTTGTTAGGCAGCGACCTCTAGTGGCTGAAATAAGGAGGAAGTCATGTGTCGCAGTCACTGCTGTTAATCGTTCATTTAAGATCATGTAACAGCAACAATTTCCACCAAAACTCTGACCTTTGAAACTAACCGAGCAGTTTTGTTCCTAAATGTAGGCAAACCACGACCACATGACAGCAAAGGTTTTGGTTTGGTTCACCACCGACTCTCAGACTCCTGAGCTTGAGGGTCAATGATCACAAATCCATCGGTCACTGTGGCCTCGTGTGGAGGCGCTGCTGCTTCAATCACACTGCAGGCCTTCCGCTTCAGCCCTCGTCCAGTGGTCATACGTAATCTTTTCCAGGGCGACTCATCTCGCGTGAAACGCACAGCTGATATTAATAAGAAGTGAAATGGTGTCAAAATGATGGAAGAACCGTCAGAACAGATGTCACATCTGCTTTGGTATCTGCGCTTCTCCTGCTCTCTCGCCTTTGAAAATTTTTGAAGGTTTAAAAATTTGTTTCCAATTATTAAAAGAAGTTTCCCAGCGAGAAGCATCTTCGCCTCAGTTTTCACACCGAGAAATAAAATAGTGGGATCCTCGCACCAGTTCAGCCTTCGCTGTTTTCACTCCTGCCTTTTCTCCTGATCCTGCTGACTGCCTCCGGATATGCAATCAGACTGTAAGAAAGACGGGATAAAGTCACATTATGTTGCGGCAAAAGCTGAGCTGGATCCAACTTCAGTCGTCACAACGTGGAATCAGATCTGTAGGATTTCAGTTTCAGTCCAAAATCTGTTCAACAAAATTGCAGCAATCAGTGGATTTGCTTTCCGAGGCGAAGCGCAGCCGCGCCGATGCTGAGTTTGAGTTTGGTGAATTTTGACATGCTAATTTCAATTTCCATTATCAATTACCTGCACGTCCTCGACTGACCCCTGAGGGATCGGAGCCAAAGACTCCGGAACTGAGGACGCCGTCGTGTTTGCCGTGCCAGTTTTATAGAAGCCAGCTGCAAAAAGCAGACTTAAAAACATGGATGAAGTGAAATAAAGTTAACATCAGTGGCCTTTTGTTCAGCATGAAAACAGGAAACCTGGATCCTGTTAACTGAAGACTCGGGAAACTGTCTCTTACAGTCTTATATCACCTCTGATGTGTATCTTTATCAGCGGTGACTGCTGGTAGGAGTTTTCAGTTCATCCCACTGATCCCAGAATCAGCCTCCTGAACGCATTACATTCCACATGCTGCCTTTCATTTTCGCAGGGCCGATGAGGTGCGGCGCCGTCCGCTGCAGCACAGTCTCTCTGCTGTCTCTTCACTGTTTTTAAGCTCTTTATTATTGTGTCATCAGTCATCATGTCTGGACGACCTGCCTCCAGCCCTTCAAGGCCTATAAAACAAAACCCGCTTCTTGATCCAATCTTTCCAGGTCTTATCCCTGCATTGCCTTTAGCTTTTTTTCGGCTCATGTGCCCGCTCCAGCATCTCAGCCGTGCTTAATAACACGTTTTCATTACATCCAACAGTTCTGCAGTGAATCGTCCCTTCAGGATTTCTTCTGTTATTTAGCTTACTGACGTACTCCCACGTAATACGCTGCTGTATTTGCACATTAAAACGGTTGTTTTAAGCGCAGCACTGTGTGATCTTTGCACTACATTACATTCATTTTGATACCTTTATCCAACCATGTGGATAAAACCCAAAACTGCCGGGATCATCTGAGCACCTCAGCTTCATCAAACGTGCTGGACTAGGAGATGGATAGTCTTCTCTTTTCATGGGCCAAGGTGCAGCCTGAACAGATGAGTTTTCAGAGTGTGACAGAAGATGTGCAGAGATGCCAACAGGCAGCTTGTTCCTCCGCCATGCAGCCGGGGTGGCCAGACGTCCGGACTCGGCGTGAGTGGTAGCAGAGCCCACTTGACAGTGAGGCAGGAACAAGTCTTTTGGCAGGAGCAGAGTGTTATGGATGGGCCGTGGCGTTTGGTTTGACCATGTGCTGGATGTGGGATGGGCCTGAGCCGTTCGCAGCACTCCAACAGAGCAGCCACAGGGAAGCGGTGCGGTGTGATGCCATAACCCTGACAGAAATGAACTCACCTTCCCTCTCTCTCTGGGGAGTAGCCTTCAGTATGTTTTAACGTTATGAAATGAAAACTCTGCCAAAACACATTTCCACATTTCTCCATTTTTCATCGACCTGTTCTATGATCAAGAGCCGAACAACCTCATGCATCTTGTACGAACTGCAGCTGAGTGGACTGAACTCTCTCCAGGCCTCCGTCCAACCCGGAGTCAGAGGGACGCTTCTGAAACACAGTGATAGTCAACACCACAAGGTGCCCAGCAATGGACTAATGCACATGATAACAAACAGAGGAAAAACAAAGCAGACCCTCTTTCCCACCACAAATACTTGTGTACTGCACAGACAGACTGTATCCTGGTAAGAAATCAGAATACCTGCTGATCCCTGAGGGGGAACTGAGTCAGTTGCTCCCATTGTAGAAGAGTAATAAAATAGAAAAAGGAAATGAGAAATATCTTAAAATGTGCAAAGAAATATGTACAAATATGAACACTATACAGCACATCAACCATGAATAATAAACAATATGAAATATATAAATCAGTAAACTATGTCTGTATATCTGTTATACAACATCCAACATCAAGTAACATGAATACTACCACGGATACTATAATAAAACTACTACTGCTGCTACTAATAATGATAATATATAGTAACATTAAACTTCACATTAAGTTTTATGGTTATTTTTACCATTTTATGGGTAGTGCTGGCTTTAGGAAATGCTGCAGCCCACTGTAAAAAATTATGGAAAATGACTGCCAAGAACACCCCGACCACCAAAACCACTGCTATTGTTTATCTGATCCAAATGTTCTTCCTTCATTTAGCAGAGATTTCCAAAGAAGAAAGAAAGAAAGTGAATTTCAGACCTCGATGGTGATGGTGATTACTTTCAAATGTTGTGTAAATGTTTACTTCTAGTTAACACAAGGAACGACGAGCACGCCATCACTCTCAGTCATGTGACCGTGCTCTACAGGAAGTTTGGAAAGCCGTCAAATAGAATAATAGTTTCAGTCCAGGAGGAAAAGCCTCAGGTGTGTGATGTAACCAGGCCTGTGAGCAGCTATTCACTGACTGATCTGTTATTTATTTAAAGTAATGCATCCACTGATTACATATATAATATAATATAATATAATATAATATAATATAATATAATATAATATAATATAATATAATATAATATAATATATCTAAACTTTCTTTGCAAGGCAGAGTGCTTCACAAGAAAGAAATCACATGCACTTCACATAGAAAAGACTGAAAAAAATGAATGTAAAACGAGACAAGGAATAAAATAACGACAACACATAAAAATGCAGAGTAAAATAATAAAATACAGGTTAAAATAGATTCAAAGGGGGGCGCCCCTATAGCTCAGCTGGCAGGGTGTGCGGCCCATGCATGTGCAGCGGCTGTAGGCTCGACCCCCACCTGTGGCTCATCTGCTGCGTGTCGTCCCCTCCCCCTCTGCCCCCCCCCCCATCGCACCCCCAGCCGTCTCCATGATAAAGGCTAGAAAAGCCCAAAATAAAATAAAATAAATAGATTCATAGAATGCATAAAATCAAGTAAAACATGAGATTTAGACGCGAGGCAAAGACAAAAGCTTCAGACCTGTGTCAGGAAGTCATGTCTCGTTAGTTAAAGGCTAAAGTGAATAGAAGTTTTTAGCTTTCTTTTGTTTTATTCATCGAGCTGCTTCCCTGATTTCTGCAGATTGTGTGATCCAGAGCTTTGGGGCTGCATCCCCAGCTTTCCTTCGGAAAACCAGCAGCAGATGATCGCAGTGTTCTTGATTAGCAGATTAGTTCACAAAATGTCAGAAAACAGTAAAAATGCTCATGTTAAGTTCTTAAGACCTTTGAGGAAGTCCCAAGTAGCTTATTTTGTCAAAACACATCAAGAGTCACATCTGAAGAAGCTGGAAATGGCTAAAAAATGATCTGTTGATCGATGACTAACCGTGCCAGCGCTCTGCACACGGCTCAGTCATGTCAATGTGCGTTGCATTTGAGTAGCAGTCATGCAGGTTTTCTGACTCACTTTGCAAATTTTGCACCGCAGACGCTGCTCATGCAGTCAAAGCGGGAATTGAGGAGCTGCGAGCCCCCGCAGGTTTCTGTTCTCCACTCAGAGGCCAAATAATCAGATCTCCACATGAGAGGGCCAAAAAGAAATCCAGAGGATTCAGACTTATCAGATGCAGTGTGAACGGGGCCCACAGCTCCACAATCTGGTTTGACTTCACTTCAAGGTTTAACAAAGACAAAACATCTGACGCTTTGTTTGACTTTGTTTGTTGGCCTGCGTTTATTTCAGGCCGTCCAGAAACAATACTCGGCTGGTCCACAGCGAGAAATCCTAACGAAAAACAGCACTTCTATATCGTGTGATGAGCAGCTCGAACAGGCGCTGGCATGGCTACCCATTAAGTTTCTGTGTTTTCAGCAGAGGCCGGTGGAGCAGCCACCTCACGCTGTTCTCATTTAACAGCTAGTTTAAACTTGGACATGTGTGCGCTACAAGAGTCAAGAGTATCACATCAACAGTTTTTGATGCTGCGCCTCCCTGGAGACTCGTCTTTAGTCCAGACCCTCCGTTAACGCCCGGAGCTCTGCTTGTGTAACCGGTAGGCGTCCTGAACTCTGACCAAGTCCATCACAGATGGCCCCACTGCAGGAACCAAAGCACCAGCCAGTTTTCTTCCTGTCAGAAAGAAGGGCTGCAGCCGAGCAGACCGCGCCGTCCCCGATGAGAGGGCTGCAGATTCTGCCTGTTTGTCCAAAATAAATTTACAGTGTCCATACGATCGCTGGAGGGAAACCTCCCCCCATGCAGGAAGTGATGAGTCAAAACACTTGACATGCAGTCAGCGAGAGAGATGCGTCCACAGAAAGATTTACAGGTCTACAACATGCAGAAGTCATTAGGGGAAAAACGGAAAATAGATCCCAAATGAACAATTAGTCGAATCGCTGGAGTCACGTTACCCCAACCAACGGTGTCATCTGACCCTCCGGAGCTGCAGCTCTCCAAAGCGACTTTTAATTTGGTGAATGAGTCATCGGTGAGGTGCGGGGCCGGAGCTGCGTTTTAAGATGCCAACAGCGATTCAGGCCATGTCCTCAGCAGCGTTCCTGCGTATGAGGGACTTCTCATGACTCCACGAGCTTTTTACCATATGCATAAATAACATGTGGTGGCTTTGAAAGGATGATTTGAATATTTTTACCCTTGACTTGAAATGTTTAACGTTGACAGCTTTAAAAGTAGAATAAAACGCTTTAAATAACATGAATGGATTTAGCATCTGTTCACCACATTGACTACATCTGTATGCGCAATCATTTTCCACAATTATTCAGAATGTGACAATATTCCAGATCTTATCAGGTCGTATTCGCATCATATTCAGCTCCAATATTCCAAAATAGGCATTATTCCGATTGAAACATTTTCCAATTAAGCATGTGGGATATGCTGATATTATTCAGGTTTTAGGAGTATTTGCACTTCTGGTCTGCAGGAGAAACACACCTACTTTTAAACATGATCAGAGACTTGGATGTCAAAAGGTCTGCGTTCGTTAATTCGCTGTAAACAGGGATGTTAGTGGCCACGTAAAGAGCTTAGTGAGAATATTTCTAGAATAACAGCAAAAGAATATTTTGTGCATGTAAACACACACACAATAATTAATGAAAACATATTAGCAATTGACCGATTGATTACATAAATGTGAAAATACTTCATGCTTGTGCATAATATTTAAAAAATAAATGGAAACAAACAAAAAACTGCAAGAAAACCGAAAACATGAACATGAAAAACATGAAACATGAAAACATTAAAAGAATAAAAAAAACCTGTTCAGCATCCATCCATCCATTTTCTATGCCGCTTATCCCTTTCGGGGTCGCGGGGGGGCCGGAGCCTATCTCGGCTGTCAACGGGCAGGAGGCGGGGTACACCCTGGACCGGTCGCCAGCCGATCGCAGGGCACAAACACACAACCATTCACACTCACACTCACACCGAGGGGCAATTTAGAGTCACCAATCAACCTAATGAGCATGTTTTTGGTCTGTGGGAGGAAGCCGGAGTGCCCGGAGAGAACCCACGCATGCACGGGAAGAACATGCAAACTTCACACAGAAAGACCCCGCCCGGAAATCGAACCTGCGACCTTCTTGCTGTGAGGCACGCGCACTACCTGCTGCGCCACCGTGCAGCCCCTGTGTTTTCCTTCATGATGCTGAACAGACATCAAAGTTAATCCCTAAACATCCCACAGAAATCCTACAGTTGCCTTATAAACAATGCTGGCACCCTTAATCTTAGGTTATTGCCTCAAACTTTGCCCAAATTATGGAATTTAGGCCTTGGTAAATAAAACCCACAGTTGGTCATATAAAACAGGCCGAGGGTCAAAAAGTCTTAAAGTTGGACTTTTTTCTCTACCTTAAGTCAAAAATATAAAATATTATTGGCTTTTCAGATATAAAACTGAGGGGTTCTGTTTCCATGTACGTTGTAAAATGTTGGAGGAATGACCTCAGACTCCTCAGTGTTAGTGTATGAAAATAAAGGTCTGAACGGCGCCTGGAGCTGCCGAGTTGTGGGTTTGAACCAGAGAGGTGAATGACTCTTGATAACCGAACGGATCTGGGATCTGGGATTTGTGTCTGAACCACAATCAGCATCTCAGAAGTGTGAGAGGGCTTCTGGGAGCTTTTTCCTGCAGCTTGTATGGAGCATTCGTGGATCAAGCTTCAAGGTTCAAGGTTCAGTGTAACTCTACAGCTTCGCGTAGTAGACGTGGATCATCTCGACCTCCACCCACCTGCAGCTCCAGCATACCCGCTCAGCTGCTCCACCATGGCAATGCTAATATAAGAGTAATTCAGTACAATACATGTTCCAACTGGAAACCTGGAAGTCGTGAAGAATAAATGCAAACGTCTAATTCAGCAGCAGAAAGTTTCCTGGTAACTTTCCTCATCGAGCTGCATAAAGCGTCCCGTCAGCGTCTGACATGACTCATCATGAACCTAGGCAGGCTAACGCTGGCTAACCTTCTCTGGCTCACCGCAGGTTTGTTTGGACACGGTCAACAGATGAAACAGAGAATAAAATGAGCTAACACGCTGGCTCGTACTCGCTGTGTCCCCTGGACTAATGGATGGAACAGCGTCAAGCTTTAATTCGAGCCTTAAAGTCACTGCTCTGGAAAACGGCTCCTGAAAACGCATGTTCTCCCCAGAAGTTTGGCTTTCAGATCCTTCAATAACGCCAAAGGCTCACTGGTTGTCCTTGTGCAACCAAAACAGAACACGTCTCTGCCTTGCTTTTGAAAATAGCGAAGCTTAGCTTGCATACCGCCTCGTGGCTACGCCCGGCTTGTCCTCTGATACCCCTCGCTTCACCGTCTCCTCACCTCTCAAGCCGACAGGATCAGTTCTTCAGTCATGTGTGGAATTCTGGCTCTCCGCAGTTCCAAGATGGAAACGCTCCGACATGGCTTCCACTGCTTATGCCTTGACATCCTACTCATGATACGTCTTGCAGCATTAAAATAAAACACCATATGGGCATTATAACAAGGTTAAAAACTTGATTTTCATCGGAGGACGTCTTCAGTTTGCGGCAGCAGTTTTCCTTCCTCCTCGCAGTGGGAGAGTCTAAAGTCTAGCAATGACAGAAGTTCATTTTGAAATGAAACCTGAGAGACGTCCTGGGAAATCAACACTGCGCTCTCTGCGACCACACACACGCCCGCTGTATCAGACAGACAAGACAAAATGTAAAGTAAGTTGTTCAGGATGTTTCACTTTGAGTACTTTCAGGCTAAAATGTGACATATTTATTTTAAGCGGTGCATCAGAATCTGTCCTTTATTCCAAAAACCCATTCGGGTTTCCTGCAGGGATTCTGGGCAACACATGATGATATCAAACCACGTTATTAATGCATAAGCCATCATTCATACATTATGAATTATTGTTAATACTAATAATAAATTGTCAATAATTATCTTCTTGAAAATGAAAAATGACTCAGATAAGATTAATATTATATATGCTGTTGACAATTAAAATATGCTTTAATTATGAAAATGACTTCACAACATCTTTGTAACAGAGGAACCAAACATACATCAACCATAACGCTGTTACAGTCTTTCTGAGTTTTAGGCCACTCAAACCTATTTTGCTGTCATACAAATCTTTCTCACAGTCTGACAGTGTGTGCAAAAAATGTGAAGGCACAAACAAGACTAAACAGGACAAACTACTGAAAAGCACTAAAAAAATCTAAAAAGTTTAAGAATAAATAATGACCATAAATAAGTTTATATATACACGATGTTGTGTAAATACGGTGGGTCCACAGTGCGATAAATGTTTTTATGCATTTTTAATGAAAGCATGTCAACAGTGATTCAGCTTACATTCGTTTCTCCACCTCTCGCCATGAAAATGCATTCACGTCTCTGATGCCGAGGACGCAGAGGACGCTCCCGCTGTCGTCGCTTTTCATTATTGGTGGCAAAAAGAGACATTTCTCAGACACACAGTAGTTATATACAATTGTAATTCATGCATAGCTCCACCGGACTGGACCTGAACTCTAACGAGTCGTGATTAAGGTTCAGAGTGAACCTAAAACATCTGCAGGCAGGCGGTGGAGCGGTGGTACAGTGTGTGCTGCACAGGACCGGAGCTACAAGGAGTGCTGAAATCCCTTTCGTAAAGACTCCAACACAAAACACAGGTGTTTCCACTTACTCTGATTAGACCTCCTCGCAGGGCCGTGTGGGCAGGAGGCTTTATTCTTCTGTAAGGCTTGGAGCTGTCATGCGTTACTGATACATGACAATAGACTGCACAGTGCCATATCTCTTGATTTTCAAGCACCGGCCTGCGATCAGAGCACAGCTGCAGCACACCACAGCGACACACACATCTCACCCACTGCAGCTACTTCACGTCGCATCGGCCTGTCTGAGCCAACGTTCACAAGCAATAAACACGCGTGCAGAAATTATGCAGCTCTCACAGACACATTCCTGAGGCTTTATTTATTCACAGTGTGGAGTGAATAATGATGCTGGTCTGACTGTTACACCACCATAAAAACACATAACAGATGCCTGTATCAATCATCATGTATTATCTGCTTCATTGTCAGTGCATGATTTCTACTGTATGTTCAGAACTACATAAAGCTGAACCGTGTGATAATAGGTAATAATTTTTCTGTTTCTTTCCTACATCTCCGGCATAGCTGCGTACCGATGGACGGTATCCAATCCCACAGTTGCGTTGGCAGGTGTGGCTCAGCGAGTGAGATGGCGTCACAGTGAAAGTGTGCTGGGTGATAAGTGCCAGTCAGCTGCAAGTCAGCCTTGCTTCAAATGTGAGGAAGCGAGCTAATACGCACATCTGCACAGCACTCAGGTACTGCAGTTAAACTGAAAAATAAATAAATAAATAAATAAATACTGCATGAATCTGTTAGGCTGCAAGCACTGAGCTGATTTTATGTTGGAATCAAACATAAGCATTGATAAAGAGACGCACAGGGCATATTGCATCTGTTATCAGCCCACAGAGTTGCAGATTATGGGCTGTAGACGAGGCAGTGCAACGAGTTCGAATGCAGACGTGCAAGGAATCGCAGTGTTTTTCATTTTAGGGGACGCAAAAGTACAAAAGTTGCTTTTTAATGGCAGCAATCTTGTCATTTACCAAGTGACTTTAAATCCGACTGTCCTTTGGGGTTGTGATGTTAGAAACAGGGTTCGGGGTAAAACAAACACAACTGGGCTGGCTGAGGGTTCACATCACTTGTTAGGCTAATGTACTCAGACTACAAGCAACTTTTAAAAAAGAAAGGAAACAAACTTGTTCACTGGAGAAATTTAAGTGCTGCTATCACTTCAATGACCGATTTTACAACAGACAGCAGCAGGAGTTTTATTTTGCACATAAACCAATGCATAGGCAGGAATAGCGAACCCTTTAGGCTTTATAATTCTGACTTTTTTGTGACCCTTTCACACTGATATCTAATACTGCTTTCAGGTGGGCACTCAGGGCAGGTTTGAAGGGGAGATGAGCCCCTGCACTGCAAAGGCTAGCTGGAGCTGAACTTGTGATGAGGAAAAGGACTGCAGGTTTTTACAGCTCATCATAATTCACTGTCCCTCAGCTTCAAGCAATAAAATACCAGATGTTGAAAGAAACACAAAACCCATAATGACCCATGGCAGCTCCAGTAGAGAACAAATGGATGTGATTCTTCTTTTAAACATGGCCATTTTAAAGCTATTTATGGCATTTGCTAGTTTCCAAAATGTTTTTCGGCTGCAGGTGAAACTGAATTATGCATATGCGGAAAGGCGTGAATGACAGTAAACGCCTCTTTAAGTACAAATTAGCTAAACATGAGATCATTGTTAAAGACATTTGGAGTGCTGTGTCAAAGACGTGAATACACTTTCCTAGTATTAATATTGGTTTATGACACATTTCTGACATAAAGTGTTGAGATGTTCTTTTTTGTCGCAGCAGAGCGTTTCAAGAAATTTGTGAGATTGTTGCAGCCACACAATGGCTCTGGAGAGAGTTTGTGTCAGCAGATATTAAACCCAACCAGCCAATCCCAGCAGGGTGCTGGAAACTCACCCCTGCTGACGTGCGTATGGAGGTTTTATGCTGACAATTTCTCACAAGGTGGAGCCCACCCCGCATCATCCGGACAGACCGGGTGTGTCTGCCCCGTCTCCTCAGGAGTCAAACTAACACAAAAAGTCTGAATTGAAAATGACCTGCACAATTTACTGCGCGTCCAGTGGTCTGCCGATTTGGCCAGCTTCCCTTATTTCGACCCCAGGGAAGTGCACTAAAAAAGGCCCAAAGAGCCCAGGCCCTGCTCCGATTTGAAAGCCGGTGTTACGAACTCTGGGAGTAGGACTCAGATGCAGAGACGGTAATCACAGTTTATTTCGAAAAAGTAACAACAAAAGAAGTAACAACTGAGGGAGCCGATATAACGGGAATGGAGAAGTCAGTCTCTGCTGGAGGACACTCGACAGCTTCTAATGAGAAACACAAAACTCCGTTAAGGGAAAGCACACAGGCAAAAGTCCAAAAAATAAACGCTGGAGAAAACTCGACAGCCACCACACAAAAAACAAAAATCTCCACTCGGGGAAAAACTCACAAGGCAGGATGAAACTCAGGTGCTGGAGAGAACTCGACAGTCACTGGTGGGAAACAAAAGCTCCGCTGGGGGGAAAAGCACACAGGCAAACAAAAGAACCAAAAGTGCTGGAGAACCACTCGACAGACACTTAGAACAAAAAACTCCGTAACGGGTTAGCACACAGGCAGGAAAACAAAACTCACGAAATCACAGCGTGCACGAAGGCAAGACGGCTGGAGAACACAAGGCAGGAACCTGGAGATCAATGCTGAGGCGAGAAACACAAGCATGAGCAATGTGACCATCTGGCATCAGAGTGTGGGAGAAGCATGCTTAAGAAGGAGAGTCCTGATTAGGGGAGATAGGTGACAGGTGTGTCAGGAGCTGCTCAACCCCTGCAAAGATCAGCCCTGCCCCTGCCTTGTTCCAGCCCTGAAAAAACACACAAAACAGAGTCAGAGCAGATCACCAAACCACGGCCACAACAGCCGGATCTCTAAGCTAAATCAAAAGTACAAGGACATCAGTCATATAGCTTAGAGGCGTGACTGTGTTGGATTAGTCCATATTGTTTTTATCCATTTTACAGAAAACCTCCGGTAAGGACACAAGCAGTGTCCCAGTTCAGGAGCTGGATCCTCCAAAGTCCAGATTTCTGGGTTGGTCTGGAGAGGCCGGTCCGAATCCAAAGGTCTCTTCAAGAACTGAGCACTGTTCGCAGCCTTTAACTGTTGTTTTTTTAACAGTGTGTTCAGGTGATCCTCACCAACTCACAAAGTCAGGAAGTACTGCTCAGCTAAGTCATGTTTACTGTGTTCAGGTTGCCAGTAAAACCAATCAAAAGTTAACTGCAGGAAGTAAACACTGAAAACCAGACCGTTTGTTCCTGTTACAAAAAAAACTGACCATCAAAACAGATCAGTCAAACTTTCAGAGCATATATTTACTTTACCTCACTGGAAGATTGCATGCCAGATGCCCAACCTGCACTGGGATGAAACGGCACATCCTGCCAGTAAACCTGGAAATATTTGATTTATGAGTCCTTCAGAAGGTCTGGCTCCTGTATTGAGACACAGCAAGACGCTGGAAAAGGTCTCTAATGTGTTACGAGATGTGAACGCTGCGTTCAGATGGTGCTTTAATGAGTCTTTCAGGTCTGCCCAGTGTTCTTAGACAGCTCACCCCCCTCCACCCCCCCATTTGGTTTCACAAATTCTCAAACTGAAGCTTGTCTGAGCTGCCCTCTCTGCAGCTAACGTGGTTATATTCAAGCAACTAGAAGTACTTGGTCAAAGTCTTCATCAGTTAAGGTTAAAAACCTTATCTGTGTGACGCACATGTTGGCTTAGATATCAATGAAACTGCTGCATTTGCTTTTCGCCTCGGGGCTGTAATGCGTTGTGACACTGGCCTTTCACATTCAGACTAACTGCAGAGGAATAAGATTCATATGCATCTAGTTTGCGTGTCCCCCCCCCCCCCCCGCTGGTTATTGAGTGTATCTGTGCGTCCCGTTTTAGGGCTGAAATGATTAGTAATCATCAAACGTTTTGGTTCTGGCTTCTCAAACGATTTGCTCTGTTTCATATCACTGTAAACTCAAGAGCATTTGGATTTGGACTCTTGGACACAAGTAGCCTAAATTGAAGATGTCATTTGGCTTTTGGGGAATTCCGAATTAAAATTTTCACATGACATTTTGTAAAGTAAAGAATCCATCAAATGATTAATTTATACATTAATCTACACTGAGCAAAGGTTTGTTGCTGTGGTTTCTTTCAACCAAGATTTGAGTGGTTCATCGTCGTTGTTCAGCCACACTTGAGGATGGAGCCTGTAGCACATGTAATCGGTAGAGTATGTAGATACAGTGCTTACATACATGCTGTCGTATGAGATGTTAGACAGAAAACAGGTGCAGCTGTTTTGATGTGCATCATTCAGTTGGTGCAGCAGGTTTAGCAGCCAGAACATATTGTGATTTAACAGCTAGTTAACTGACAGTTACAAAGATAAATGGTGCTTTTTAAAATGTCTTTTGACCTTTCTAAATGTCTGCCTTTATTCTTATGGCACTGGGCCTCACGTCATCATGGTGGACTCGTTCAGTCCCCCGACACAAAGTTAAACCCCGCCTCCAGCTGGTGTCACTTCCTGGTTTTCAGTAAACGTCTGTTCTCAAACGGAGAATGACACCCTGTTTAATAGTCAGACATAATCCATAACCGTGGCGACCAGATTGCTGTTCTAGCATAAGTCTCAAGCTCAATATCACTAGCATGGCTAACGTTAGCGGTCGACAAGCTAACCCAGCTGCACAGTATGCACCACTGAGCCGAGAATGAGCACGAGCCGCTGCTCTGCGACCCTCGTTCAGCTAGAAAGTGCTTTCTGCTTCTCCCTCTGGTGTCCTCCAGCTGCTCGGGGTGATTTATAGCTTTTCCTGGTAGACGCACAGCTTCACCTCTCACTAAAGTCACCGCCAAACTGTAGCCGCCGAGCAGCTCGCAGTCCTGTCAGGTCGCCGTTCGTGGCGGCTTTTTTGCTTGTGTTGATATGATTGTGGCATTTAACGGACTTATTTATTTATAAGCCCGTGAAGCTAAAAGCACTTGTGGAATGTGGGTGGGGGAGGGAACAGCTCAGAAAAATATGAAATATCATAAAAATGACAAATTACAAAGGCTTTAACGATCATAGTTTGTGTGTTTTGAAAGAGATACACTGAGCTGAACGATCACCAGCTGTCTGGAAAAAGTAGATTTTGCCTTTTCCAGCTCTCTGCAGTTCTTTCATCCACACTGGAGTAACATTTGTGTCTGATTTTTTTTTTTTTATTGCTGTTCTAAAAGTGTCATTAACATTTTGCGATATAACTTCAGTACGCTCATTATCCAACAGGAGTAATATTTCATATCTGAATAAAAGAGCACCATCGGGGCTGCTCCCATGCACCTCATTTACTCTGGTACACACAAAGAAATGCTTGTCTTTCTATGCTTCTGAGGACACTTGATATAATGCAATCCCTTCCCTCTAACTCAGACCTGACTGAATGCTTAACTTAAACCTAAGTCTAACTTTAACCTTCAAACCACGTGTTAACCCTTGAATGAAGCAGTGGTGACGACCAAAACGTCCTAAAAGAACAGAAACGTGCTGACGACAACAACCGAAACTGGTCCTCATGAAGATGATACAAGCTCACACACACACACACACACACACACACACACACACACACACACACACACACACACACACACACACACACACACAGCTGCTCAGTAGCTGTGGGAGGAGTTTTGTGTGCATGACACATCTGGAATGGTGTCCTCAGGCAGTAAGCAAACAAGCACAGGTGTTATTTCAAGATGTTCACATGCTTGTTTTTTTTTGACCACTTCCAGGAAACGTGAAATTTTTCTGATGTGCTGGATATGCCGGCCCTAAGATTGGGAGGTGTGCTATGACTTAAAGCTACCTCTGAATTTCTTCTCGGTGTATAATTGCAGATTTGTTTACTTGTATGATTGCAGAGCTGTAATTCGACAGCCTCTCTTTGTGTTCCTGTGCTCAGAAGCTGGAACATGACATTAACTTCAGTTCATTTCCCCATCCCTGACACCGCCAGCATATTAGGACGTGACCTCTTCAGGGCCAGTATGAAAACGAGGAACAATTACAGCAAGCAAAACCTGTTTCAGTGCAGTTCAGCGCACGCACCTCACTAATGTTTTATAGGCTTTGCTATAAATCGTCCAATGCAAATACCTCATTTGGCAGCTTTAATATGGTTTCTCTCAGCAGCCCGAACTTTTTAAAGTCCAACTTGGCAGCTTCAGAAATACGACTGAAAACAACGCAGACTGTTTTGTCTCTTAACACCTCATTTATCATTTTATAGAACCCTATTAGACAACAATAAAAGTAAGTGTAGGCACAATTATTGCGGCCCAAGCAGGCTGCAAGCATTTAGATGCTCGTTTCTAATTTAATTGACACGAAACATTTGAAACAGGCCATGTGCACAGGAGTTACCACGTTGGTGGCAAGCAAGACTTGGCCACCTGGAGATCCAAACCCTGGACCTTCAGAGGTAAATCACCTGTCTCCAGAGAAGGTGACTTAGCGACCAGCCAATGGAGAAGGCAGATTGTCACACACCTTCTCAGTGAGGTGATTTCTCTTCTGAAATGCTTGTCAAATATTTGGGTGAAATCTCTTTAGAAATTAGATGAAATACAGCAAGATGTTGAATTTTGCTGTGGACTCACCGTTTGACAGACCTGAAACACATTTAAAATCCATAGTAGCTCAGTTTTTGTAGAATATGAATGAAGACTTGGGGCGATTTAGATATTTTGAGACATACTTCTGAGACGGACTCCTGAACTGACCTTAGAGTGCAGTGAGGTAAACACTACCACATTTTACACATCGACTGAGTCATGACCCAGGTCATACAAACTGAATTTCATACGAATCCATGCAGCTGATTACTAGATATGAACTTTTCACATGTTTATTGTACCCTAATGCCAGAATATCCCAAGACTGAGCGGCAAAGCTCAGACTTGGAATCTGAACATGTGAACAAAGATTCATTACAATCGCATAAGCCAACTTTGACTTATGAGCATTTATTGCTGAACTTGAAAAGAAAGGTCTTAATTTCAAAGCACATTAACATATCAGAATTTTCTTGATATCTTAAGATCAGCGATAGTTTTTGCTGCATGAACACTTTAAGTGAAGAAAAATGAAGAACAGTAGTGCAGAATATGCATAAAACGTGAAACATGACAGAATTTTTGAGTTTTGAAAAGTGGCCGGCAGCGGTGTCAGGTGTGTGTGGTCTGTATTAATGGGCAGAAATGTTGATAAATACTGTTCAGTTGTTCATTCAGTTTCAGTGGAGCTGAAGAGGGTCCCATGAAAACACAGCAAGACCTGCTGTGTGTAGGTAAACAGACCCATATGTCAGTTCTCGTGCGTCCTCTTCCAGCTGTCCCGCTGTAAAGCTCGTATGTGGTCAAAGTGTTTAGTGCCATCATTGCTTGTATTCCCCTGACCTCAGAGCAGGGAAAACCCCCTTCCTGCCCTGCTGGGTCACTTAAGGTAACCAGAACACCTCAGCATGTGCAATCAAGCCTTAGATTTTCCTTCTGGAACAAAGTGCAGAGTTGAAGAATGTTTGCTGTTCCGTCTGCAGGGTGATGCCATGAAAACTCACCATAAAACTGATTCAGGGGAAGATTTTTACCATCACTGGCACTACTTTCTTCCTATTCATCCTCAACAACTTCTCTCCTTCTCTTTACTGCACTTGTGGACAGCTGCAGGGAAACTCCACTCACCTCACTGTCATTCACTGATGCCTATCATCGCGATGAGCTCACATTGAATGTTGATATAGTGGCTGAGATGTGTCCATCCAGGGGGTGAAAGTGTGTGAAGAGTGTGTTTTCCTCTCACAGAATGCAGACGACAGCCACATGTTTCTGTCTTTTGCACACCAAGTTGCTCCTGCTTCCAGGGAAGGCATCTCCAGCCCACGACGTTTCCATTACCACTGAGGACTCTGTGGTGTCCCCGTGTCAGACTGTGGGTTAGGTGGGTGGAGTACTGGAAATCTTTATTCAAGTCAAGGTAAGAATTCTCATTTTACAAAACCACTCCAAGTACAAGTTACTTTGAGTTTTAATATTGTTTAGTGTGTGCAGGCCAGAGATCTTCACAAGTCATTTAATCTCAAGTCTTTGGTCAAGAGTCCGAGTCAAGTCTCAAGTCTCAACTTGTTATCTAAATGAAGGTATTAAGATAATTCTTAATTATCAGACCTGCTACCAAGCATCTGTGACATAATCTTTACAAACATAACATTAAATAAAATGGCAACATTCTATTCAATGAATTGCCCTATAAAAAAATAGCGACCAATGCGAATTGGAGAGAAGAAATAAGCTGATTTCCATCAAAAGAAAGTTTTTTTACTTCAGTTAAAGCAGCACGATGCAGAATGGATGACAGACGAGTTCTAACAAAGGTGTAAATGACAAATGCAGTGGAGTTAAAACCCTCAAAATGCTTGAAGGAACTTGCAAAGTTACCCTCTCTTACACAAAACTACTTTACCTGCCCATGGAGGCAAACCAGCTCCTGCAGACTCCTTTTCCACAGCATCAGGAGGATACATCCGTTCCTCACCCAGGACTCGGTACAGGTTCTGGTCTGGGCTCTTGCACCTAGACTCTACAACTTGCTCTTCCCTCCTGCATGTGCCATCTGACCCAAAACCACAACCGTTTGCT
This sequence comes from Chaetodon trifascialis, assembly GCF_039877785.1. Lineage (NCBI taxonomy): Eukaryota > Metazoa > Chordata > Actinopteri > Chaetodontiformes > Chaetodontidae > Chaetodon > Chaetodon trifascialis. The sequence goes on along the minus strand of NC_092058.1, from coordinate 3,085,264 downwards.
CTCCTGGCTCCACAAAGGTGAAAGAGCTCAATATGAACATCAGAGCAGCAGCTTGTCACGTCTCCTGTGCAGACTGAAAACTCACCTGTTGATGTACTTGCATGACTCTAGCAATGCTTAGGTCGTACCTGTCAGGCCCGAACTCAAAACAGGACTCAGGAGCAGAGAATGACAGTGAGCAGACTTTATTTGAGTCAAGACAACCTCTATGCAGAGCAAACAAAGGGGCTATGAAACCTGATCTATGAAAATACTCAACTACTCTAGAGAAAACAAAAAACACTCCAAAGGAGGAAAATATCTCAATCACGGATCTATAAAAATTATCAAAATCAAAATCACTCACAGAGAGGAAAATCAAGAGGCTACAAAACTTTAAACTAAAGTCTCTCCGAATGGAGAAAGAGCTAACAAAGAAACAGAAAGAACAGGACAGAAACAAAAAACTCTCCTAAAAGATGGAGGCTAGACTCACTTCAACTATGAACTATATGAACTGAAAATCACTCCAAAGGGAGGCAAACCAAGAAAGCAAATTACTCAAAAGACTATAAATGCTAAACTAAACTACAGAAGTTACAACAAAAAATCACTCTGACGAGGAAACAAGACTTACAAATACAGACTGTGGCTGTGAGCTATGATGCAGGCTTTGGTGATCGGACATAAGACGAAACACTTCGGCACAGGACAAAGGGAGACGCAGACTATTTAAACACATGAGGGTAATGGGGAACAGGTGGACACAATCAGGAATCAGGGATGACGAACAGGTGACACAAGAGGAAGGGCAAGTGATCTGAAACGAGAGGAGAGTTAGACTTTCAAAATAAAACAGGAAATGACAAGACAATAACCCAAGACAGGACGACCTCACCGCAGTGTGACAGTACCCCCCCCCTAAGGGCCGACTCCTGACGGCCCAGGAAGTTCAGGATGGTCCCTGACAAAGTCGTCTATGAGGGACCGGTCCAGTATGAAGCGGGACGGGACCCACTGACGCTCCTCTGGGCCATAACCCTCCCAGTCAACCAGGTACTGCTTGCCCCGACCCCGGGTGCGCACTGCCAGCAACCTCTTGACCTTGTAGACAGGACCCCCGTCTATAACTTCCGGAGGAGGAGGGGGCGGGGTGGCCGGGACCATGGAACTGTCCTTGACTGGTTTGACCTGGCTTACGTGGAACGTGGGGTGGACACGGAGAGACCGGGGCAGACGCACGCGAACTGCTGCAGGACCAATAACCTTAGTGATGGGGAATGGCCCCACGAAGCGTGGTGCCAATTTCCTCGAGGTGGTTCGGAGGTGAAGGTTCTTGGCTGAGAGCCACACTCTCTGGCCTGGCTGGTATGCAGGAGCGGGCCGTCTTCTCCGGTCCGCGGCCTTTTTGACCCGGTCTCCCTGGCGGATAAGGAGCTGCCGGGCGGCCGCCCAGATTCGTCGGCAACGGCGGATCATGGCATGGGCGGAGGGCACCGACACTTCAGGTTCCTGGTCCGCGAAGACAGGAGGCTCGTAACCATACGCACATTTGAAGGGTGAAAAACCTGTGGCTGAGGTGGGGAGGGAGTTGTGGGCATACTCGACCCAGACCAGGTGTTTGCTCCATGTTGAGGGGTTCTGGGACACCAAACATCGGAGGCCGGTTTCCAACTGCTGGTTGATGCGTTCGGTCTGGCCGTTGGCCTCCGGGTGATAGCCTGAGGTGAGACTAGCCGTGGCCCCGATGAGACGACAAAACTCCTTCCAGAAACGTGACACAAACTGGGGCCCCCGGTCAGAAACAATGTCCCTAGGAAATCCGTGGACTCTGAAGACATGGTTAATCATAATCTCAGCCGTTTCTTTGGCTGTGGGCAATTTGGGCAAGGCTATGAATCTAGTCATTTTGGAAAATCTGTCTACCACCGTAAGAACCGTGGTGTTACCTTGGGAGACCGGGAGCCCCGTGACGAAGTCCATGGAGATTTCGGCCCATGGTCTGGAGGGGATGGGCAGCGGCTGAAGAAGTCCCATACGTGGCCTGGAGGACGTCTTATTTCTGGCACAGACCGAACAAGCCTCGACGTACTCCCGGACCTCCCGTTCCATGGATGACCACCAGAACCTCCGGGAGATGGCATACATGGTGCGCCGTACCCCCGGATGACAGGAAAGCAGCGAGGTGTGAGCCCAGTGGATCACCTGTGGGCGCAGCTCAGCCGGGACAAACAATCGATTCTCGGGACACCCACTAGGTGGCAGGCTCTCACCGTTTGCATGCTTAACCTCATTTTCTATCTGCCAAGTCACCGCTCCAACCACACAGGTCCGTGGAAGGATTGGCTCTGGTTCTTTGGCAACAGGCTTGGGGTCGTAGATTCGTGACAGGGCATCGGGCTTGACATTCTGGGACCCCGGCCTGTAAGAAAGAGAGAAGGAGAAGCGGTTAAAAAAGAGTCCCCACCTGGCCTGGCGAGAATTCAGTCTCTTGGCTTTACGTATGTATTCCAAGTTCTTATGGTCGGTCCAGACAATAAACGGATGTTCCGCCCCCTCAAGCCAGTGTCTCCACTCTTCCAAGGCCAGCTTGACCGCCAGCAGCTCCCGGTCGCCGACGTCATAGTTCCGCTCCGCCCTGGACAGGCGCCGCGAAAAGAAGGCGCAGGGATGCACCTTCCCGTCCTGTTCCGACCGCTGGGACAGGACTGCCCCAACCCCTTCATTGGAGGCGTCCACCTCGACCACAAACTGCCGCAGAGGATCAGGCATCGTGAGAATGGGAGCCGTGGTGAAGCGGGTCTTGAGGTGCTGAAAGGCTGCCTCTGCCTCCGGAGTCCAGAGGAATGGCTGCTTCGTGGAGGTGAGTGCATGGAGCGGAGCCGCTATAGCACTGAAGTGTCTGATAAACCGCCTGTAAAAGTTAGCAAAGCCGAGGAACTGCTGGACTTTTTTGCGGCTATCAGGCGTGGGCCACTTGGCCACAGCGCTCACTTTAGCCGGATCCATCTGCACCCTTCCAGGGGCTACAATGAAGCCCAGGAAGGAGACGGTGTCGGCATGAAACTCACTTTTTTCTGCTTTGACATAGAGCTTATTCTCCAACAACCGTTGGAGGACCTGGGATACATGGTTTCTGTGAGTTTCTAGATCTGATGAGTAAATGAGAATGTCATCCAAATACACATACACAAACCGGTCTAAAAAATCCCGGAGCACATCATTAATCATAGTCTGGAATACAGCTGGGGCATTAGTGAGACCGAAAGGCATGACTAAGTACTCGTAGTGGCCGCTAGGAGTATTAAACCCTGTTTTCCATTCATCCCCCTCTCTGATCCTGATTAAATGATAGGCATTGCGTAAATCTAGCTTGGTAAATACCTTAGCCTGCTGCAGCTGGTCGAAAACAGACGTCATCAGGGGCAGGGGATAGCGATTTTTGACGGTGATGGCGTTTAGGGGGCTGTAGTCGATGCAGGGCCTGAGAGATCCGTCCTTTTTCCCTACAAAAAAGAATCCGGCCCCAGCTGCTGACGAGGAAGGACGAATAAGCCCCGCCCTCAATGATGACTCTATGTAATCTTTCATGGCTGCTTTCTCTGGCCCGGAGATGGAGTACAACCGGCCCTTGGGTATGGGGGAGCCAGGAATCAAGTCTATGGCGCAGTCGTAGGGCCGGTGTGGGGGAAGTGACAAGGCCTTGCTTTTGTTAAAAACCTCTCGGAGGTGGTGGTAGCAGGAAGGCACGGAGCTCAGGTCGGAGGTTTCAGAGTCTGTGGCAGAGGTGACAGAGAAGTGATTGATAGCAGTCATGTTATTCCCCTGGACCGGAACCGGTTTGCGGTGGTCCACACAATCCTTCCCCCATCCCATAATAGCCCCTGTTACCCAGTTCACGTGGGGGTTGTGTTGACATAACCAAGGGTAACCTAAAACCAGAGACTGAGAGGGTGAAGTAACTAAGTAAAGGGTCAGGAGTTCCCAATGCCCCTGGATCTGCAGATCCAGTGGTTCAGTGGCGTGAGTGATCAAAAACAGTTCTTTACCGTTGAGAGCCCTGGCTTTGATGGGACTGGCCAGGGGGTTCGATTTTAACCCCAATGTCTCCGCCAGCCCCCAGTCAATTAAGCTCTCATCGGCCCCAGAGTCTATGAGTGTCTCAATGTTCATAGTGATGGCATGGTGCGTTACCTTAACAGGCGTCAGGCTGCGCGGAGCGCGGTCCGTGGCTGGGGGTTGACTCACCTCCTGGATCTTTTTGGCCGGACAGGTAGCGACGAGGTGATTAGATTTGCCGCAGTAAAAGCAGCTGCCTTCCTGCTGGCGTCGTCGTCGCTCCTCCGGTGTCAGCCGTGTCCTGCCAAGCTGCATGGGCTCCTCTTCCCTGGTGGGGAAGGAGGGAAAACGGTGCTCAGGCGGTGAATCACGGAGAACTTGCCCCCCCGGGGCAGGAAAACACGGAGCCCTCTCCGACCTCGAACCACTGCTCCGCGGTTGCCGGAGCTCACGAACCCGGTTGTCAGTCCGGATGGCAAGCGAGATGAGTGAATCCAGGTCCGCAGGCAAATCCAGGGGCAACAGCAGCTCCTGGATATGAGTCGCCAGCCCCTTCAGGAAGACATCGTACAGGGCGGTGTTATTCCACCCACTCTCCGCCGCCAGGGTGCGAAAGCGAATAGCATAGTCGCACACCGAGCCCCGGCCCTGTGTCACTCTGCTCAACTCCCTGGCCTTTTCCCTGTCAGTCGACACAGGATCGAAAGTCATCATGAGAGCAGTTTTGAAGTCTGTAAAAGAGGAGCAAAGCGGAGAGTCTCGAGCCCACTCAGCGGCGGCCCAAGCTTTGGCTCTCCCTGTCAGGTAGGAAATCATGAATGCAATTTTCGATTTGTCTGTGATGAATGCGTGCGGGAGCTGTTCAAAATGTATAGAACAATCAATAAGGAAAGCCCTGCATTGTCCTGGTTCCCCCGAGTATCGCTCCGGGGAAGCCAACTTGATTCCCATCCCGGCCACGCCCTGGGACGCGGCCGCAGCAGGAGCTGGGGGTTCCGGCGCCGCTGATGGTGGGGCTGTCTGCCGCAGGTGGTCCGTCAGCTCCCTCACCTGGGCCGAAAGCTGGCCAAGCTGACCCACCATCGCCGTCTGGAACTCCTCCTGACGAGAGATGCGGGCTTCCTGAGCCTGTAACGTGGCCGCCCACCGGCCAGCCTCTGCTGAGTCCATACTGGCCGAAGTGTACTGTCAGGCCCGAACTCAAAACAGGACTCAGGAGCAGAGAATGACAGTGAGCAGACTTTATTTGAGTCAAGACAACCTCTATGCAGAGCAAACAAAGGGGCTATGAAACCTGATCTATGAAAATACTCAACTACTCTAGAGAAAACAAAAAACACTCCAAAGGAGGAAAATATCTCAATCACGGATCTATAAAAATTATCAAAATCAAAATCACTCACAGAGAGGAAAATCAAGAGGCTACAAAACTTTAAACTAAAGTCTCTCCGAATGGAGAAAGAGCTAACAAAGAAACAGAAAGAACAGGACAGAAACAAAAAACTCTCCTAAAAGATGGAGGCTAGACTCACTTCAACTATGAACTATATGAACTGAAAATCACTCCAAAGGGAGGCAAACCAAGAAAGCAAATTACTCAAAAGACTATAAATGCTAAACTAAACTACAGAAGTTACAACAAAAAATCACTCTGACGAGGAAACAAGACTTACAAATACAGACTGTGGCTGTGAGCTATGATGCAGGCTTTGGTGATCGGACATAAGACGAAACACTTCGGCACAGGACAAAGGGAGACGCAGACTATTTAAACACATGAGGGTAATGGGGAACAGGTGGACACAATCAGGAATCAGGGATGACGAACAGGTGACACAAGAGGAAGGGCAAGTGATCTGAAACGAGAGGAGAGTTAGACTTTCAAAATAAAACAGGAAATGACAAGACAATAACCCAAGACAGGACGACCTCACCGCAGTGTGACAGTACCCACATGGTTGAATACTTCTTTCGTAAGCCGCTTTGGATAAAAGCACCAGCTAAATACTTGGACTGTGTCTGACTAAAACGCTTAATCCCTGTTGTGGGAAACTGGTGCTTTATTGGCTTTGCTGTTTAGGAGAGACGTAATAGGTGAGATTAGCCAAATCCACCTCTCCTGTTGACCTTCGCAGTGAGGGTACAACTAGCTGTTTGTCGAGCTGACAGCACATTGTATTGGTTGCTTTCTGGCGCCAACACTAAATAAATACATTCATATAACTCAACACAGACTGACCAGAGAGCGTCCGCATGCCTCTGGTGTGTGAGATTTCACATGGAAAACAAAAGCTGCAGATGTTTTCACAGTAGATCGCGTCCCATGGGAAATGAATGGGAGTCCACTTGTGATGCCAAGCTTTCAGTGGGTCCCTGCGGCCTAACAGCTCACTTCGGGCCACGTAACTTGATTGTAGTTTAGTTAAACAGCAACATTTCAAGCACAAAAGAAAAGGCGGCTCTTCAAAAATCAAGCGGGTGCCACATTTTTTTATTCAAAATGATCAAAAGGCAACAAACCTGTAGCTTTGACTAATACTGCTACTACAACTACTACTACCACTTCTTCTACTGCTCCTACTACTACTAATGGTAAGAATAATAAACGTTTTGGTCCAGATTAAAATTCCTATGACATTCTGTGACTGTCATGGTCCCCGGAAGATAAACCCCTTTTATTTGTCCATTACTTTCGTTTATGGCTGCAACAATAATGACATTTCCACCAGCCTTAGCTTGTTAGCACTGTCATAGTGTGAGTGTTAGCACTGAGCTCAAAGCGCTGTTTTACCAAAGCATAACCTGTCCTGTTTGGGAGGGGGTTGTTATTTTAGATGAACTCATCAGCTGTGACTGGCATATGCATGCCAGCTGATAAAGAGAAGCTTCGATAGCAGCTGACTGAATGTGTGTCACGTCACTCTAAGAGGGGCGCTGCATTTGACTTTGGTGTCATCGGGGTCACTGGTGGAAAATCCCCTGTGGGAAATTTCTCAGTAGTCCTTTTATGACCGTGTTTTAAAAGATCACCTCATCGCTGTCAGAGCTTTTTCCTCTCTCACTCACCCCATTAGATTCCTCCTGTGAAAAACATCAGAGAACAAATGGGCTAGTTATGAGCACAACATGCCCGCGTTGAATTTACTGGAAAAGGCTTTACTGGAATTCTGTGCCACCAATGCACAGAGCTGGCTTGTTTTGGTGGAAATACTTCAAGATATGAATAAGTAAAAAAAACAAAAAAAACAAATGCATCTAATTTTTTTAATGTGTGCTGTTGTGTGTTTCAATGGGCAGTTTCTGAAGGCTGCGGTCGGCTGGCAGCAGTGGTGTGAATGTAATGCAGGGTGGTTCATGCTAAAGCAGCATACGTGCTCAGTTTAACTTCCTTGGATTAGTCAAAAGGGCATCTGCAGGCCAGCATAAGAATCTAGTTTACATGGCATACTGATGAAACTTTGTAAATGATCAAAGCCATGTTAGAAATTTGTCCTCCAGCTATAGTGTCAACATGTCGGGGCATGGGCCTGTGAATTATACGTGTCCATGCACCAATAAGTGATGCATCAATGTGTTTTTATGTGTCTGTGCCTTAACCGCAAGTAGTAGCCTGGAAATGTTGACAGCTGGGTTTCTCTGTCAAGGAAAATCTCCATGTGCCTGCTTTGTTACCTTCCTCTTATGCCTCTCTTTACTTTTTAATGAGTGCAGCTGTTGCCTCCACTAGTCTTATCTGAGAAGCAGAATCAGCTCCAGATGCTAACAAAGACATTACCAGCCAAATGGCTGTTAGCCGACACTACACCTCTAAGATGGACAATGGTGAGACATGTACGAAAGTCAAAAACATAACAGCACTTATGTCATACTATGCTACAGTAAAACGGAAAGTATATGCAGAAAGTTTACTATGTACTAGGTAAACTTTACTAGGTAATGATTTTATTTGGTCATCCATCCATCCATCCATCCATCCATCCATCCATCCATCCATCCATCCATCCATCCATCTCTACTCTGAGCTCCTCCCGGGTGACAGTGCTCCTAACCCTTTCTCTAAGGGAGCGCCCTGCCACCCTGCAGAGGAAACTTGATTCAGCCTTGTGTATCCGGGACCTTGTTCTTTCGGTCATGACCCAAAGTTCATGACCATAGGTGAGGGTAGGAACGTAGATTGATTGGTACATCAAGAGCTTCGCCTTTCGGCTCAGCTCCTTCTTCACCACGACAGATCGGTACAGCGACTGCATTACTGCAGCCGCTGCACCGATCCGCCTGTCAATCTCACGCTCCATCCTTCCTTCACTCGTGAACAAAATCCCAAGATACTTAAACTCCTCCACTTGAGGCAGGAACTCTTCCCCAACCTGAAGGGAACAAGCCACCTTTTTCAGGTCGAGAACCATGGCCTCGGACTTGGAGGTGCTGACTCTCATCCCAGCTGCTTCACACTCGGCTGTGAACTGCCCCACTGCATGCTGAAGGTCCTGGCTCGAGGGAACCAACAAGACAACATCATCTGCAAAAAGGAGAGACGAAATCTGCCGGCTCCCGAACCGAACCCCCTCCGGCCCCTGGCTGGGCCTAGAAATTCTGTCCATAAAAATAATGACCAGAACTGGTGAAAAAGGGCAGCCCTGACGGAGTCCAGCATGCACCAGGAACAGGTCCGACTTACTGCCGGCAATGCGATCCAAGCTCCTGCTCCGGCTGTACAGGGACTGTATAGCCCTCGACAAAGGGCCTCCAACCCCATACTCCCGGAGCACCTCCCACAGAATGACGCGAGGGACACGGTCGAATGCCTTCTCCAAGTCCACAAAACACATGTGGACTGGTTGGGCAAACTCCCATGAACCCTCAAGCACCCTGTGGAGGGTAAAGAGCTGGTCCAGTGTTCCACGGCAAGGACGAAAACTGCATTGTTCTTCCTGAATCCGAGGTTCGACTATTTGGTCATTGAGCTCCTTAATCAAATCTTCTTGAATGTTTCTTCTTCTGCTTTGGAGGTGCTTTACTCTCAAGCAGTGCCTCAAACACGGCATTAATTTTGTCCAAAAACAAACCATAAACAAACATGTGATCTCTAAAATGAAGAAAAAGCCCACTGCATCCTCAACACAATCCAACAAGATGAAACGGAGCTAAAATAACAACACATGTTGCACTGATAATAAGGTGAATAAACAAATGATGAGGTCATTAATGATTTGAAGGTCTGTGTAACAGGTATCAGTCAAGGATGGACCAGAGATACTAAATGAGCTCCTTTCCATCACTTTCTTGGCTTTCTGCAGGAACATAATAGTAAACACACAGGGCTCTATTTTTGACTCCGCCGCCAGCGCGGTGCAGGCATGGTGCAAAGTCAGGTCTGCTTTGCTGATGGGGCGTGGCGGCGCTCACTTTGGTATTTTCGCGCACTGCGCTGCCGGCGCATCTCCTCCCCCTTCTCATCTCAGTCCCACCCAGCGGCGCAACTCGGAAAGAGGGAGGGGAGAAGGCGTGGAGTGGGTTTGACACAGCCGAGTCAAATCTTCACCAATCACAGCAGCTCCTCGCCTCACCTTTAAGAACGCCGCTGGCCAGGCACATAGCAAGTTTGGAGGATGACTGAGACCGTGCAGGAAAGTGTCCGATGCCCAAACTTCTCCCAGGAGGAGACTGACGTCACTCATTTCTAAATATGAGGTCCTTAGATGGTAAATCCTCAGCCTCCTCCTCCTCCTCCTCCTCCTCCTCCTCCTCCTCCTCCTCCTCAAAGCAATGATGTACTCCATCTTCGTTGATAACGTTAAGCATTACGATGATAACATTTGTATTTGGAATGAAATGACGTGGGTAATAGCGGACAACGATCATCACTTGCGTTTTTTCTATATGTCTGTCTCTCTCTGTCTCTCGAGTGCTCTGAGATAGATGCAGTATATATGCTCTGTAGGATGCCACGGCTGTTTCTGGTTGGCACAGCGGCGTTAACCGATTAGTTCACATCCCTGTTTCACCTGTGTACATTCGGTCAGGTTGAGTGACCATTACGCGTGCCGAACGCGCTTGTGATGTGGTCAGATGAGATACTGATCAAAATATATAAATTTAGGTCTGACTGTATGTGCTGACTCAGATAGTTGCATTGAATCGTGGCTGTTGCTAATTATTGATCGCAGTGAAATGCCAGACACTGTAGAAACCTGCCTGTGAGGCATTGGTGGCGTGAGCGCACGACTCCGCCGCACAGAGTTGACCAGGTCTGGGGTGGCGAGCTTTCGGTGCACTTTTGCGCCACCGGCGCAGACCGAAATGGGACAAAAATCCAAATGCGCCTGCTGATTATATCGACAGCTCCCCCTACTGCGCCGCAACACCCATACTGGCGCACCTCTGTACGCTTTGGTTTACCAAAATACCAAGTGCGCCGTGCGCCTGCCTGCACTGCACGAAAAATACCACTGTGCGGGGTGCGCAGGGTGCGCAGCCTGCCGGACCGGAGTCGAAAATAGAGCCCACAGAGTATCTGCACAATTAGGCACCCGTGGCAGCGCTGAGCAGCACCCTGGGGGGCGACGAGCCCTCAGAAACAGGAACTGCATGAACACTGGCTCAAAAAGCCTCTTTATGACACACAGTTATTATAAAAGAAATGGCAGTAAAAACAAATCTATTTTTCTGAGGATCACAAATGATTGAATGAACTGAACTATGATCAGAATTTTATCCACTAAATTATTTTATGGTATTCATGTGTACGAGGAGCCAGCTGGAGAGCTCACATTGAGAGGCATACTGTGGTGTTTTGGCCCTTAAACACTTTAATACATGTCAACTGTACTTAAGTTGAGGGATGCACACAACCACATGGCTGCACAGACCAGGCCAAAAGATTTTTCCCCACATTTGTACTGATGCAGAACTGATGCTGAGGACGACAACCTGGTTTCCATCAATAGAAAATGGACATTTTTGGAGTCTTTTATCAGTGATTGATGTTCCTGTTAGATTTCACACATCATCAAATTGAAACTTTCCAAAAGGAGAAAAACGCCTTCACTGACACTGCTCACTCATCAGACTGACACACAAGATAAAAGGATGAAAGATGCAATTCTAGGCATTCAAAATGAGAGCACATGTGGATGTAGCTCCTTAGTTATTCTGAGAACATGCCAACAAACCCAGGTGCTGCTTCACCGTGGCTCCAGCCATCTGAATAATTGCCCATCAACATGCCAAAATGCACACAGAAAAGGCATCGGCTCAATGCAGAGACTTATTATTTTGCCCTTTGGAATTCATAAGTGCCTCGTTTTATGCCTGTGAATTTTACTGCCACATAGTTGGTGCATGCGTTTCCTGTTACAAACAGTGAGCCGACCGAGCAGAGAGCCCTGAACTGGACAGGACTCAAAAACTTTCCTCCTGAGCGTTCATGACACAAACGTTTCTTTCAAGGATCAGTCGCCTCATGATGGACCCTGGAATGACAGTTCAGTCAAAAGTTTCACGCAGTTCCACCTTCACGAATCTGCAATTTGGGAAGAGGTTATTAAAAAGCCTTTCAATAAAAATATGTTTTCAGAAGCTATTGAAAAAAAAGTAAGACAGCAAAAGCTTGGTTACCTTTGGACTTCCAACTTGACGTGCAATCAGCGAACATGTATGCATCGTATAAATGTTCATACATGCAGAGTATTTGTCCTCAGCTGACTTTAAACCAGGGCTAAGACCTTTAATCTTACATGGTTAAACCTCAGGAAGGATAAAGTGTGCCGAGGACGTGCTGGTAAAGGTAATTATTATAAAAAGATGTGTGGTGCTGAATCCATAATCCTCAGTGCGGTTATTCTTAAATATTTCCAGAGGAGGTCTGCAGCCCATGAGCCTGTAAAAGGATTACAGGTCAATCCCTTTTCCAGGAGACATTGTTTGTGAAGCTGGTACAAAGCTGATGGAATCTGCTTTTTAAATGGTTACAAAAACCTGATATTGGCGTCCTTAATGAGTCCCAGAGATGTTACACAATTCTGGAAACAACAGACGATGTTTACAATTAACCGGTCACTCATTAACACGTTTTTTCAGAATGAAACCATGTTAACAACATAGTTTTTTTTCCCAGATGGGAGAAACAGATGAGTCAATTAATCACCCTTTTGAGGTTTATTCATAGAAGAAAAAGATCTCATGAGTTCATCTTCTTGTTCATCTTCTTAGTGTGCCATGACAGGAACCAGTGAGCCTATGTACAAACTGCCCTCATTTTCCCCTGCTTTAAGAGAGGACGTTTGACATTATCTAACCACAATCCAGATGTGTGAGCTGCAACAAACACACAATGCACTAATGATGGATCAAAGTTGTAACATCTTGTAAACAAAGTCATGGAAACAAAATTTTACAGTGTGAAAACCATGAAAACACATAAACAGATTTAAATATTAGTGATATGTTACTTTCCTCTGGGGCTGTGCCTTCTGCAGTAAAAACTGCTGTTATTAAAGCCAAACATGGATCATCATCCATTCCTCTTAAAGTCAGACCTGGTCCCTGCTAACCAGCAGATGTTTGGCTCAATATGTGCCAACAAACTGTTTATGTTTTCACAAGTTTTTTTAAGAACTGAAAGTGTCAGTATATACACACACACACACACACACACACACACATATATATATATACATACCCCGTCCTGGGGACCCCTCGGGCCCAGGGGATTGGGGGGCTCTGCCCTGCGTGTGGAGTCCACCCCGGTTTGTCTGGGTTGGGGGTCTCTGTTGCGGCGGCGCTCCCTGTGGCCATGGCCAGTGATCCTTCGCAGTGCGGATGAGCTCCCCGTAGGTGGTTTTCTTTTCCTTTTTCCTCTCATGATGCCTCAGTGCCCTGCCATTTTCGTTGGGGTGGGTGTGTGTGGGTATGTGTATGTGTGTGGTTGTGTGCGGGTGGGTGTGTGCAATGACGTATGTCTGCGGGTGTGTTGGGAGGGGTAGTTGCTTTTATATTGCTATGCTATGTTTTTATCTTTTGTCAAGCACCTTGTGCTGCATTTTTATGTATGAAAGGTGCTATAGAAATAAAGTTTGATTGATTGATTGATATAAGAAAAAATATATATCATATATAACAGAGTGCTATTTCTTTTCCAGGTGTTTCTGTCTTCTGAGTTTAAGTCATTCAATTTCTCATCTTGTAGCTCTGAGTAACTGAGATACTTAGTTTTCCACTTGCCACAAGTGATAGCTGGATCTACCTCAGGAATGAGAAACCTTTTTCCTGTCGAGGGCCATTTCAGTTTTTATAACACCCTTTGAGGGCCATACTCAGCGGCAGCATGAAGGCATCTTCACACATTCTCCTTCTGAATGAGGTTTCAGCTTCATATCTGTTAACCCGTACAACACAAAAAATGCCTGCATAACACTGTCTCTGCAGGAATGTGGTCTATGAAAGCTGCTTGTTGGGCATCCAAACTCCACTGAAGAGCATAAACATTTCGCCAAGTGCATTTGTCCTCGCAGCTCGTCCAGTTCAGCATGTTTCAGGCTGTAATGACTCTTGAGATTGGCCTTTTTCGTCATCACAAACAAGCTTAGACACACTAGTTTGCTTTGTACTTCAACTTGAATTTGCCAAAAACTGGTTGCAGCATTTACTTTGAAAGGTTGTCTCTGCCTCAAAATTTAATTCATGAGGGTTACATATTAAATATTACTGCCCACCTTGTCCTTTGAACCTGCAGTTTGCCACTTGCCAAAAAGCAACTGCAGCTTGCTCCTTCTCACTGAAAGGTTATTCATGCCTCAAATCGAGTTCATTATATCCATGAGTGTTGTATTTGAAGATTGTACCTCTCTCAGTCCATTTTTACCAGTTGAAATACATTTTCATTTTCATCCGCATGGATGAAACTGGAACTCTTGAGAGTCTTTCTGAGGAAAACAACCTTTCAGTCATTAGGTAGGGCTGCAATTACATTCTGGCAAGTGGAAAGGTTTTATGGGTTGTTTTGCCCCATTAATGGTATTTCAACCATCAAAAAGGACTGGGTGAGCCAGTCCTTACATTTCCATTGATGGTCACCTGGTCTGTATCTCCTCCCAAGTCAAAAGCCTCGGTGTCATACTGGACAGTGTTCTTTCTTTTTTCCCCCCACATCAGTAACATTACCCGTACTGCCTTCATGCACTGACGTAACATCTCCAGACTCCGCCCATCTCTCACCCAACACAACACCCAGGTCCTGGTCCACGCACTTGTCACTTCACGCATCGATTACTGCAACTCAATCCTCACTGGTCTCCCCAACAAACTTCTCCACCAACTCCAAATCATCCAGAACTCTGCCACCAGAATCATCACCCGTACCAAATCCACCGACCACATCACCCCCATCCTCATTCAGCTCCACTGGTTACCTGTCCATCAGTGAATCCAATACAAAGTCCTTCTCCTCACATTTAAAGCTCTCCATAACCTGGCCCCCCAGTAACTGTCAGACCTTCTCCACCCCTACACCCCCACCCGTGCTCTACGCTCCTCCTGAGTTTGTCTTCTGTCTGTCCCCAACTTCAAACTGACCACTATGGGTGGCAGAGCCTTCAGCTGCACGTGATTGGTCAACTGCATGATGTGTGGTGGCTTCAGTGTGTATGCACTAAGCAGGAGGGGGAGGAGCGGGGGTTGAGTGACTGCAGGAAATGCAGTAAAATTTAATAGAAAGTATGGTTTGTACAGTAGTAATTAATTTTACAGATCATTTTACATTATTTTGGTAATAGATTAAATTAAGCAACAAAAAATCTGCGGAGCCTCTTGGGACCCGAAAGAGCCGGAATTCCCATCACTACTAGTCAGGTATCATCAGCCTTTTACTGTCTCATTAATGACGATGGTTGAGTAAAAAATTCTGTCCGCACTTGTAAGCAGATATGAGTGTGAATTATCTAACTTTAATGTTTTATGTAATCGTATAAGACAAGTAACATTAGACAGGGAGGAGCAGTGGAACAAAGTGAAGGAGCAGGAGAGCAAAGCGATGTTGCAGGAGAGAGAGATGAGAGTAGAGGAGAAAAACCTAAAGGGAAGCACCGGCTATCAGCTGGGACCCTCACTGGGTTGAAAAAAATAGCTCATGGCTCTCCCACGCTGATAATGGTGAGTGTTGATGAACCTTTTTTTCCTTTCTTATTTTTTTGCATAATATACATGTCAATATTTCTGTTAAATAAATAAAAAATAAGATAATAATTAAATTCAGTGTATTTCCATTGTAAGAGCAATGATCAATAATGCCACTTTACTCCTATAGGAATGTTCTGCTGCTTATGTCGGCAGCATAAGCATTTTTTATTTTTACATTCAGCCTTTAAAAAGCAATTTTCGACTGGCCATTCAATAAATAGGTTGTATTTAGAGAGCCTGCCCCCGCTGCTGAAAAGAATCCTAGAGGAAACACTGTACTGGTATATCTGTTGCTTTGGACGCACAACATTGTCCTTGTTATTCTCAAATGAAATCGACCACAAACATTATCTTTGCACCAGCTAATCTGTAGTGTGTCATTAACTCAGTGTCATTCAGCGTTTGGAGAATATTTCTGTGGGATGTAGCGATATATTGAATAGATTGAAGACGCTCCATCGATATTTAGAGCTGATGTGGGGTAACAGTTTGGTTTGCCCATTTCAAGAACTGACAAAGGCAGATACCACCGGACGACGGTCAACTACGTCACAGGAAACGCATCAAACACGAGCCCCATAACAGTCCCAGAGCTGGAGAGATAACAAGGTCAATTTGTGAATATAAAGCCAAAGACTGAAGGCCGTTTTCTGTGGTCGACAGCGATGGATTTCAGAGGGTAGTAAACAAGCTGGAGCCAAAGTATTCAACTTCATCAAGGCTACACTTTGGTTGCACAGTGATAGCAGCTCTGTACCAAGAGACAAAGGCTGAAGTGACACAGAGAGCATCTCAATCATCACAGATGGGTGGATGCCCATCACGAGCTACGACTGGGGAAGGGGGATGAAGAGTTGTGTCCGACACAGCTGAGGTTTTGAATTCTGCTGTTATAGAGCTCAACATGAAGAATGACAATAATCATCACGGTGTTGCTGCCGTTACAGACAGTGCAGGAAATACGAATGTAGTGGTGTGAAAGGCCGGACTGTCCTCACACAGGAAGCGGTTTGCTCGCACTTTAAGCGCTAGCCGTTGATTGATCTAGCTCGATCGACTGAGGCCAGTAGCAGTGTTTTTTCACCACAGCTGAGCTGACCACCAAACAGAGACTGATAAACCTGCCAGCACATAAGCTGATCATGGATGCGGTCGCTCTTTTAACTATTATATAAAACAACTGCTGCATTGTTTTTGGTTTGAAATTGTACATGGTTAAATCATTCATTGCCAAAGACAGTTCATGCCAATTCTTCGCACATGTTGTATTCATTGAAAAAAAACATCATTCCCCTTGAATCTCACCACTAAGAGCAACTCTTTGCATAAGGAGTCTTTATGAATACGGCCCCTGAAGCCTGTGACCTGTCCTGTAACATAAGTAACCTTTCAGTGCAAAGGTAGCTGCTGCAATCACGTTTCACAAAGACATGTTTTGCTACTACCACTGACATAAATTTCTATGTACTTGTGCACCTTATAACTGTTTGATCCGGACAAAAGCAGCTGTAGATGTATATAAAGGAGGCGATACAGCTTTAACAGGCTGCAAGTGCTCCTGAGGATGGCAATCTGTTTGGTGGACGATGACTTTCTGGCATGGCTGATATGTGCATCCAGCACAGAGCGACGTTATCATCCCACTGGACGTGTGTTTCTATCCACCTGTTATGTCCAATACTAAATCTTTGTGGAATAATTTACTTATTTTTCTTCAATAAGATACATGCTAACATAACTATCACAACAGGCAACATGCCAACAGAGTCTGTCAGTTTCAGCAGCCTGGCAGAGAGATCATGAAAGTCAGTCTCTGCGTTGCATTAATTGCATCAATAAATCAACTTTTTCTTGATTTCCTGTGCATCTCAAAGTGAGTTGACAGAAACAGGCTGCCAAGTACACAACTGGAGTCAATTTACCTTAATGTGTGCTACAACTTTAATTAAGACTTCAAGCATGACAAGTGAAATACTGGCCAACTCTCTAAAAGCCTGAAGCTCCCAAAGGTTCACATTTGCAAAATATGTCACCGCCTTGTGGTTTGCCTGAGTCGAGCCAAAAGTGACACGTGGTTGTGTGACATGGGAAAACAACTATAAAGACAAAGTGGGAATTTCACATCATATTTCATTTTTTGCTTTTCAGCTCAACCAGCAACAAAACTGTTACACTGTTACACACACATACACAAATGTATGTTCAAATCCGAACATAACACAACATGACTGTAAATTAGACTGAAATTTGATTTACATCAGCGAAGTAACAAGATGCAAATCCATAAACTCCCAATCGGGACATACAGCACAAAGCATCCTCTTTGGAAGACTTGTGCCAGGTGAGGAAAGGGTTCAGGTGAGGTGAGTCCACAGGGTTTCATTATTCCCCTCCAGTCACAGAGTGCTTTAACAGCTGTCACTTACTTTCACCTGACTCTCCATTCCTACACCTCACAGAAGAAGCCACGTGGATCATCTTCAGGAGATTGCCAGGGATGGATGAGACAAGCTTAAGAGTCTTTCCAAGGTGTATTGCAGGAAAAGACATATGTTGTGATGTGCATGAGAACTTCAAATTCAGAAAACAGGTTTGACTAATACTGTTGTTTTATATTTGTAGCTATCCTGTACAAGTATGTACGGCGATCGTGTGCAGTTTACTATTGCAGTAGTAGAATTACTTCAGTTTCACTTTGTGCACTTTGGAATTACTCCATGCAATACTGGCGATCAAACGCTTATTTGAGTATATGTGACGTGCATTTTGGATGATGTTTGCTGGTCAGTATACAGAAATGTGTGTTACCATTATTTCATAAACAATATGTGTACATGCTAAATGCATTATCAAGAGGAAATGGGATTTTTACGTGCAGCCATTTTTTTTAATGATTTGTTAACAGAAAAAGTTGTTTAGGATTTAGAGATCCATTCTTATTGTGTCTCTGCTGGTTGAGGTTTCACTGAATTTCCATGTGGTTACACTTTTGATTGGCCACCACAAGGTTTTCTTCCACACACACCAATGTGGTTTTCATTTACGCTCTTCTCTACCATCAACTGGAGTGTCAGTGTTTGGTGGTGGAAATGTGTCAGCTGTTAGACTTAATAACTAGGAACTGCAAATTAGAAAGCTATGGTTAGAAAATGTGTGTTTTATCAGGGGTCATTACTGCAGATTGTAAACTTCTATGAGCTTCTGTGAAGAGTTCAAAGGGCAGAATAATTACATTTTACAGCAACAATTAAGTGCAATCAATGAATCAATGAACAAGTGTAATCATACTGTAGTTACGTGCAGCAAAAGTCAGCCCTCTAGGCAGACGTGGATGTCCCTCCTCTATTTTTGAGAATTCAAAGGGAGATCAAAATCTAAAATGAGAGTAATTATTTGAAACAAATCATTACCAAATCCCTACCATGTGAACCAAACATAACCAGGGAAAAGGTACAAACACACACATTCATGGGGCCAAGGTGCGATTTCCACTCAACAAAACTGCTTTTGTCCTGGCTGTGTTCCCCTGTGCAATATTCTGCCAACATACATCAACTCTCCTCTTGTGTTTGGTCACAACCCTAACCTGTAATTTTGGGAACATAAGACCTTGGAAACATTGGATCCTGGTCGAGCACATATCTATATAGAACTGGGGAACATAGGATCCTCTGTGATGTCCCATTATGCACAAATCTGGGGAAGTCAGGACCTTGGGAACGGAGATTGCATCAAAACAGGAAATGCTTGCTTGAAATTGTTTTTCCAGCAGGCTTCAATACAACTGAATGGTAAACAGAGCAGATGTCTGTACGATGGAAGTGTAATGTGACCATAACTCTACAGCACAGCATTCATCTGTATCACACTTCCTGTCCTGTCACAGGATGTCATCTGAGAAATTACACTGCTAATCCAGCCAAGTCTACACATTATTTGTTTGGGACAAGGTAATGAAGAAAAACCTTTAAAAATGTAATCAATCTTCAAGTTTTCCATGCTTGTGATTGTCTGCGTTAAGCTGGAGTGCAGCTTCCATTCTCTGAACAGGAATGAGCTGTTTGAGACATTGACTGAATGGATAAGTGAAACAAGATGAGTCACTGAACAGTTCACTGTCATGTGTTGTGCTTGTCAACACATTTGTAACTGGAGTAAAGCAAAGTGAGACTTGGCTGCCAGCAGTGTGAAGGTGCTAAATATGTAAGCACATCAGAATTCATTCATTATCAGGATTATTGGGCTGCAATAAAAGAGGTTGATATAAACTGGAATCTGCAGCATTATTAGTGTGACTTAGAGACTTGGTGTGCAACAGTTTTTTTTGTCTATTTTATAAGTTCTTTGGAATTGGCAGATTTTACACTGTTGAGAGCAAAATGTCGATGATGATGAAGTATAAACTGCTCCACACATAAGGTATGCAGTAGATGATTTTTTTTTTATCCATTTAGCGTTAGACTTGAGTGGGTTGTTGGTTAGCTGACCAGCTGGTCCAGCACTGTCCGCTGCAACATCACCAGCTAACTGTCCTCATTTTTCACAAACATGGCTTAGCTAACCCCACTGAACTCTCAGGCTGATCCTTCAGAGACGAACGTAGCCTCTGCATCCCTCTATGTCGAGGTACACTGAAAATATTCAACTAAAACTTTCACCTGCAAATGCGAAGTCTGGAAAAGAATTTTCATAACCCGACTCACAACTCTAGTGTCAACGGACTGTTATTGGTATTAGTGAACTTGCATGTTCTTAAAAGTCAGACCTCTGCAAAGATGCACTTTCCATTGCCATGAATCATTACTTTTGAGATGAAAAACATTAGCTTTGAAATTTTATTGCTGGCAAGTTCTGTCAGAAATGTTCTTTTCATAGTTTCCTTGCAAAACTCCTTTTATGTTGAAAGTGATAATCTTACAGATTCCAGTTTTTAGCCCATCTGCTTTGTTCCAACCCAATAATCCTGATAATGAACAAATTCTGAGATGCTTAGGTATTTACCACCTTCACACTGTTGGCAGTCAAGTCTCACTTTGCTTTTGAAAATTACTCGAGCTACAAACGTGCTGACAGGCACAACACATCTGAGTGAACTGTGAACCATTAGCGACTCACCTTGTTTCAGTTAATGTCAATGTCTCGACCACCTTATTGATGTTCAGATTGATTTTTCACTACCTTGTCCCACACAAATAATGTGTAGACTCGGCTGGATTAGCACTGTAATTTCTCAGATGACATCCTGTGACAGGACAGGAAGTGTGAAACAGATGAATGTACAGACATTTGCTCTGTTTGGCATTGAGTTGTATTGAAGCCTGAAACTAATTCAAGTGTTTCTTGTTTAGCTGCACTCTCCAGGGTGTTGTTCCCATGTTCCTAAGGTCCTGTGCTCCCCAGATTTAAATAGCAGTTGATGTGTGTTGACTACAAACTGTAACCTTGATCTGAGACAGTTTGTGATTAGTCTGATAAATATTTCTGGTTTGGCCGCATCAGAGCTGTGACATCATAACATACAATTAGTGGCCAATTTACAAGCTCATACAGACTGATAATTAAAGCTGCTCTGTTGTACAACTATTCAGAAGTTCTTCAGATGAAGACTGAACAAAACCAACAACAGCTGCCCTAACAGGACAGTTGTGATAGCAGTATAAATCAGCCTTCCTTCTAACTGCCTGCTCACAAACATATTAATCTCAACCATAGTCTTCATCCTTCATCCAGATACATATAGTGGTACATATGCACAAAAAACACCAGAGCAAGGAAGGCAACTGCTTGAAAGGTTTTATGAACAAATCCAAAAGGAGAAACATTTCTTCATCTCAGACCACACAGTCCAGAAATAACGCCAAAGGTTCTCATTAAAGAACTTAAGTAAACAGCAACAGAACATGTTTGTCAGCAGATCAGTGTGTGTGCACCTGAGTCCAGGTCATTTCCCCCTTGATGTTTCTGCATCGACCATGGTTTAACAGACTATGTAGTTAAATGTCTTGTATGTTTTAACTGTGTCTGATGTACAAGCAGAGGGCCGCACAGTGTGTTTTATTTTGAAAATTAACTGGATTCTCTATGCTGTTCCTGTGTATAACTTCCTGCCTGGCTCAGTCTGCTCTGTGCATCTTGACTAGCTTCTATAAAAATCAAAGTAGGCGCTTAGGAATGGGAAATACTGAACCTTTGTTTATGCTGTATCTATTCATGGGTGATAATTGAAAATGTAATAGTAATCACACAATAGCTACCTGTTTTGATATATTCTTGTAACTGTGCCTTTTGTTAAGTTGTTTCATGGCCATAGGTGCACAGTAAAGAAATAATGGTAACAGAAAGAGAGATACTGTGAGCAGGCCTTAGAATACAGTGGTTTCTGTAAGTGGGTGGTGCAGGAATGTGTTTGATGTGTACTCCCATAGAGATATCAGTCACTGAGGAGGTTAGACGCCATGAATTTTCAGAGAGCAGTGGATAGCACCAAAAGCAAAGCCATGGTGCCTTGACAAGCTGAGCCATGCCGTAGATGGATAGTAATGGGAGTGTGCTTAGATTAAAGCTGCACATTAGGAGGAGTTATAGCCGGTATAAACAAGTATGATTTTTGTGTTTGATTCAGTCGCTCCCGGGACCAGCTCGGCTTTTTGTTTACTGTTTGAGTACTCACAATAAACCGACGACATCGAGCCTTTTCATCACTGATGATTAGAAATGTGTTTTTGAGTGACATGAAAGTAGACCTGAATCCATTTGGGTTTAAATGCATGCTGGGCTTCAGGTGGAATCACGAGCATTGCCTCAGCCGTGCCAGGTAGAATTATCCATTAAAGCCAACCCTGAGGCCGTCACAGTACATATGAGGTGAGTACCAAACACTATCTATTGGAACTCAATGCATGTGCACCCCTGCATACGAACATGTCTACAGTAAAACACAACTAATGTCAGCACTTGTGAAAATGTGTGTAACTCTTTAAATGATGCACAGCAGAAGGAAACAGATGCGTTTCAGGCCTCCAAGCTTTCCTCGACCGTTCGTATTCGACTATCAAACAAATATTTTTCCCCCACGTTTAGAGACAATCTTTATTTTACGAAATAACTCCATACACCCCGGATGCAAAAATGTTCCAAACACTTGAACAAGCATGCTGGGCCAATAGGTGGCGATAAGGTCTACATCAACAATACATCGAATACCAGAGAAGAACATTGTGAGCATGCTCAGTGTTAGTAATTAAAAAAATCTTTTGAAGGCTTTTTTTTTTTTTCAAATCTCCATGACATAAAACACAGTTTACAATTCATGAGTTTAGCCCCGAGGATGCTCAGCCTGTAAGTGGTGTGTCCAATAGTCCTCCCTTTGGAGACGCTTCTTCTTCTTATGGTGGTCTAACAGCCTCAATACCCGTGAAGCGTATCCTATAAACTCCAGCAGAATTAAAGTCTCTCTACATGTGGACGTCTTTACTTTTTTTGCCTGAGCGGGGATTTAAAGAAAACGCTCTCCTTTGATCAGGACACTGCAGTTCATACAGTACAAACACTGAAAAGTTCCCATAGAAAGAGAGCGGGAGTCTGGATGTGCAGTTCAGTTCTGACTATGCCAGTTTGTTTATGGGAAGGTTTTTGAGTGGATCATGTTTCCAGTAACAACCTTTACTCAGTGTTGGTATAGATATATTGACGGCTTGGTTTTTATATTCACTGGTATGCATGAGGGATTGGAGGCATGCAAGGGATATCTTTACAGTAGAGGCAAGCAGAGAATCAGTGTCTTTGAGTCTGCCAAATATCCTCGTCTTCTTAAACAACAGCCTGCTGTCTTGCTACTACCTTTTCACTTGTTTCTCAGGAGGTTAAAAGTCTTGTCAGAAAACATCAACATATCATGTCTAGTGATCCCATTGTTGGCCAAGAGCTTGTTAACCCTTGCACGTTTGATATTCAGGGAATGCCAAGAGAGTAATTTGAGAGAGACTTGTCTCTGTCATCTCTCTCGATCCATCGGGCAGAATTACATCTAAGACCACACATGTCATCTACCTATCAAAATGTCCTTGTGCGTTTTGCTATGTGGGCTACGGTCGCACATGTCGAGTTTACCTACATAAATAAAAAACAAACTCTGCAAGAGTCTTTTACAAACTAGGCTTTCAGCATTGTTACGCTACAATATATCACATCCAAAGGACTTTCAGTTCTATTAAACTGAATATCTCAACTTTGTATTCCTTCAGTTCATCATGCTTTAAAATGCATGACCTGAGTTTTAAGTATTTATTGTGCAACCTGCCTAAATCTACCCCCAAAACTCTAATGTGGGTTAGCAGTTAGCACGTCTAACTTAGTTTTTATGCTTAAAGTTAGATGCAGTCATGTCAGTTGTGTCAAAATGAAAACTATTTGCACCAGGTCAAACACCAAAATTGGTAAAATCCAACAACCTAAATATTATCTAAATATATTTAAGATATAAGATGTTAATTAAACATATTTTGTGGAAATTTAGCATTCTCACCTTACCTTTGTTTGCCATCTGCAGCAACTCCAGACAAGATAAACACAGACCTGTCAACAACATTTCTGTCAGAATTTTGGCGCGTCACGCAGAGCGGCAAATCTGCCAAGCATTAACATGCCCACCAATGACTGCATTCATGCTATCTCTGCCATCCATTTTCATAATCACCTCTTGTCTTGTCCCCCTCTGAAAAATCACAACTGAATCATCACATATAGGTGGTGTGGACACGTCCTTCAAGTAACATAATAAACTAAGCGCTGAATTTTTATGCCCTTTTGTGTTTTCTTGTATATAACACAGGGATGTTTACAGAAATCCCCTTCTGCTTGTAGCTACCTGTTTTTAGCTGCTTTTGGTGGGCTTCAAAATACAATCAATATGACATAAAAACTGTATCACAGCCAAAAACACATTTTTCATCACCCAGAAAGCAAAGAAACCAAATTCTTCCACCACTTTGATCCATATTGAAATAACTGAAATAGGTTGCCATCAAGTCCAGTTGCGAACGTTTGAATGCCCTGAAGCTCACAATGACCTGGATGAATGAGAATATTCACAGGCATGTTGCCATCAAAGTTTGTGCAGACATTGATGGTCCCCTGAAGACGACTCCTACTGACTTTGATGATCCCCTGGCTTTTTGTCACGTCAAGAATTTTTGTTTTACAGCGAAATGTCCTGACAACTGTTAGATGGATGATTTGTAAAGACATTTATGTTCCCTTTAGGATTCATTGCGACCCATTCACTTTTCAGCTAATGCCACCAACAAGTTAAAATTATAATTTGGCCAATGCTTTGCTTTATAACTGAATACCCGCAAAAATAATGACACTGAAACAAACTGGGGAAAAATGTGGACGTGATGACTTCATGAGCTCCCAGATGTTCAGACCCACACCTGACAGACAACCAAAATACACACGTTTAGTAGCAACCCTGAAGACTGAGTGCTGAAGAAGCAGCTGAGGAAAATCAAGCTCTTCTTTGGCTTTTACCCAGTGAATAAAAGAAAAAATAATAATTTTTCATAAGTTCAGCCATCGATCTTGATCTGTTCTATTTTGCCCATCAGAGTAAGCAGACAGATGTGGATGCTGAATGAAGCCCAACTCAACCTGCCAGCGGCCAGTTTTCAAATGCGGTGGACTGGTCGTGGTCTCCCAAGATCAATGATTTCCTGCATGCTGCATTCACCCTGCATACCAAAGTGTACAGCAATAACTCTCCTCAACTGTCAAGTGGATGAAGCATCGCTATGACCAACTGAACTTCCCCTCAAACAAAATTGAGTAGATCACTTTCTATAGTTAAGGTGCAGTGCTGATGTGAAGTGATCAGATATTGATGTTATTTCATATTACATCATGACTTGCACTCTGACAGGATTAGTTTAGAGGTTAGAAATGGTATTGTCATGGGGAGGGCAGTGCTCTTTGTCCACCGCTGGACAGGAGGACACTGGGCAGCAGGAGGTTTCAGGGACAGGTTGCTTTGAGAAGGAGGCTTGCAGTATCTTCTACGGGTCGACCCAGCTAACTGGCCTGTTGAGAGTGCTCGCCTGAGTAGACCCTGCAAAACATCTCTACCGCCATGGCTTTTCACTGTTTTTTTGGGCAGCCTTGGACCAGAGACTCACAAGAACACCTTACTCATCTCACATGAACACCTCACCAATGGGTTGGTGGACCTCTTGTAGCTCCAGGACCAATCATGCCTCCTCTTACTTATACTCCAGGGTGGTGGATTTGATCGGCAGCTGGAGTGAGTTGGCTCTAAACAGGCCTGTGTCAGAGAAGCATCATGGTAGTCCTAGTCCTTTTTGGATGGAAGAATTAGCAATTCTGTCCATCTTGCTGGCTGCTGATTGGGTATTGTGCACATCTTCAGTGGCCACATCAGCCTTTGGTACAGTGTGAAGTGGTAACGCCACTCTTTTCCCAGAGTTCCCTCTGGGTGATTTCAGCCAAGCCTTCTGAAAGTTCTTTCCATCCTGCTTTTCCATCTGCTTGTCAGAGAGCTCTGTGTTACATTGTGTCCCGCAGCTTTGGATGGGCTGTCTGGCCAATGTGTGACTTCTTTTTTTATAGAGAGACACTTGGAGGGTTTGATCCTCAGTCTTGCCCATGTGACAAAACCGTCCAGCCTCTTCAGGCTCCTTTGTGCGTGGAGCTGTCTGCAGGGTGACTGTGGCGCCATCTATGTAGCTTCTAAGTGGGACAGCCTCTGGCTTGACAACATTTTTATCATTATGACAGTCTGCCATACTCCAGTGAAGATGATTAGAAAGGCTGCCATGAATGGGATGTGGTAGATTGAGCACCCCATGGAGATATCTACTTCCAATTGCTGCCATCCCGTTGTGAAGTCCCAGAGGGCGAGGCACATCTGGAGGTCCTTGAAGTTGCTGGAAACTGTTCAGGACTATTTTTGTCTCTCTCTCTCTCTCTCTCTCTCTCTCTCTCTCTCTCTCTCTCTCTCTCTCTCTCTCTCTCTCTCTCTCTCTCACACACACACACACACACACACACCAACATACACACAACATGCAATTGCTCAGATATTGTTCTCATGATGTTAATGTGCCCAGTGTTCTTCCTCAGATTGTTTTGTCTTTTTTTCTTAATAAAAAAAAAAGAAGTTGCTGGATACCAGAACACTGATGGAATCCGCTTTAATATTACTAAAGTAAACAACTGTGATTTAATGGCTACACTATATCGCAGAATTGGCCTATTTTTGCACAAACACCACATCTAATGGCCTTGTTGATTGAATCTGTGCTCACTCACAGCATGATTTCTGTCCCTGCTACTTTGAAAGCTGAAAACATCACCTCCTGAGGCTGCTGTGGTGAACCATTGCCTTTTTATACCCTCTGTGGATTGCCACTATGAGCAACCAACATTGCACCAAGTCTTTTGATGAAGGATTGAAAATATGGCCCACTGTGCCTGCATCGTTATGTTTATATAATCTAATTGTACCATAAAAACCTTCTGGGCTCTCCTTGCATCCCATGTGGAGGTCAGAGATCAGCTACATTATTATGGTCTCCACACTCAGTGAACAACTACAGAAAAAAGGTCACATCCTATATCTCTACTTTACGATCCTAGAAACCACTGGTGAACAGTTCAAAGGTCAAACCTTTAATAACACTCCCGTGTGACTTGACCTTTCTTTCTCATTTAGATGGACCTGAGACCATCAGACCCAGGATCCTGAGAGCTGAGGAGGCTTTCTGCACCACTTATCTCTCTCGGTCAATGAAGTAACTCTGAAAGACGAGATACTACTCACAGATTTAGGGGGCAACTTCAGGAAAGCCGACTGTAGGTTTAATGTCTGTATCACGCCTAACATCTGGGGCAGCTTCACATTGCATGCTGTTTGCCTGTTAATGGTTTCATAAGTGGACATAAATTATTCTAATTGGCAAAGTGTGTGGACAGAGGAAGTTCATGCTATAATTAATTAGACTTCAGAAAAAGTGCAAAATGCTGTCTAATCACTTACATCCTCTAAAAAGTTGCTGTTTTGTAAGGAAACCTGCTGAGACAACAAATAATCCCATGCAAAAATACAACTAAAGTTGGTGTCCCACTGTCAATAGGTTTATATTTAATTTCTTATACAGAACATCAGGATTTTTAAGTGTGGTTCTGAGGTAGAAAAAGGTTTAAAAATAGAAAAACAACTGAAGGCTGCATGAGGAGTTTCATTCCAAAATGTGAGCACTCATGAGAGAGGAAATGAAAGCCTGCCAAAAATGTCAAAGCACACTGCTTCATAACAGTATGAATGAATGTGCAGGGTGGGACTCTGAGACCCTCTGCGACTTTGATGAGTGACCTAAATAATTACAAAAAACAAAAGACTTGGCAAACATAGACAAAGTTCATTTGAGCTTCAGTGGGATTTTCTGTTTGGACAGAAAACTGTGCATAGATTTAAAAATTCTGCACGCATGCTTTTATATGCCAAGTAATCCACGAACTCTCCAACCACCCAGAAAGCACACGTTAAACAGGATGTTGGACTCACACATTACTGTGTTTGCGTTCTCAGAAACTCTGTTTTCTCACAAACTGCCAAACATCTCAAGTAAAAAAGATTTTCTCAAACTCTCCAAATCATTTGCGAGACAGATTTAACAATCCCCTTAGCTGAAACGTGCTTTCGGGAGACAGTAAATGATCTGGTCAGTCAGTGCACTTTGTGGTCACAGAGGGACCTCAAACAGACTGCACACAAGTAATCAGACCCATTCCAATCAGTGTTTCAGCATTATCCAATCCCCTGTTCTTGCCTTTAAACCTTTAATTGCGATGTCTGGAGAACAGCTCAGGCAGACCTCCCCCCCCCCCCTCTGTGTCATGTGTTACTCACGTTGTGGGGACATAAACCTGTTTACACAGACCCTATAATGTCCATCCATCCATCCATTTTCTATACCGCTTATCCCTTTCGGGGTTGCGGGGGGGGGGGGGTGGGGGGGGCTGGAGCCTATCCCAGCTGTCAATGGGCGAGAGGCAGGGTACACCCTGGACCGGTCGCCGGTCGATCGCAGGGCGGACCCCATAATGTAAATCATTAAATCTTAGGATGAAGCTTAGGGTTAGACAAGCAGTGGTTATGATTAGGGTGCGTCTCCAGGAAATGAATCTAAGTCTATGTAATGTCCTCAAAAGTGATGAAAACCTAATATGTATGTGTGCATCTGTGTGTGTGTGTGGACATGCATTACTGGCATCGTGGGGACATACATGACACATGCACATTGTGAGGACTCGCCTTCTTTATGGGGACAAAATGCAAGCCCAGATGATGTAAATCATTAGATCTTAAGAAGGAGAGCTGGGTTAAGGTTACGGTTTGGCTGTGCAGTGATTATGGTTACGGCTGATGTAAATCATTTCATTTTAGGGTGAAGACTGGGGTTAAGGTTAGACTAAGGTTTGGTTTAGATTAAGGTTAGGGTTATGATAAAGGTCAAAGTTAGGCAAATAGCGGTTACAGTCATGGTTAGGGTAAGTCTCCAGGAAATGAATGTGAGTCTAGAGAGAACAAATAGACAATAAAAAAAGCTACCAAATCCATCCATTTTCTATACTGCCTATCCCTTTCGGTGTTGCGGGGGGGCTGGAGCCTATCCCAGCTGTCAACGGACGAGAGGCGGGGTACACCCTGGACCGCCAGTCGATCGCAGGGCAGCACACAAGACAGACAACCATTCACGCTCACACTCACACCAAGGGCAATTTAGAGTCACTAATTAACCTAATGAGCATGTTTTTGGTCTGTGGGAGGAAGCCGGAGTACCCGGAGAGAACCCACGCATGCACGGGAAGAACATGCAAACTTCACACAGAAAGGCCCTACCCGGAAAATGAACCGCCGACCTTCTTGCTGTGCACTACCTGCTGCGCCACCGTGCAGCCCAAGCTACCAAATATAAAACAAAATATTCTGATGAACTACTGGATGTATTACGGTAAAATTTGGTATATTCACAGCCCCCTCTGCATGAATTGGCGATCATGACTTTTAATTGTCAGGTCAACATTTGAATTTGTCTAATACCCACAACGCTGACTATATCCACATCCGCTTCAGCTGTACTTTGTGTTTAGTGCTAATTAGCAAGTGTTAGCATTGTTATTGTGAATATGTTGCCGTGCTAGCATTAGCATTTAGCTCAAAACACCCTGGCATATAACATGTGCTGCAGGCTCCAGCTGTATCGGCAGCAAAGGAAAATGGACACTGATGGCTTGTTGCTGCTGTACATTGTTCAGAGGAACTAAGAGAAAACCAGGAGGATATGTGTTTTTCTTCAAAGAGGAGAATCAACATCAGTTTGATGGCGTCAGAGGAAGGATGAAACAAACTTCAGAGAACTTATCAGCACCAACGCAGTATGTCTTTATTTTTTTATGTGTAATTTGCAAACTAATGCTATGTTACATAAGTGTTTAATATATTGTGTGTCACTCCAGCCAAGTCTCCTCATCTCCATTAGTAGTAATAATGAGTACACCCCTGGTGCTGAGGCTAAGCCCCTTGCATCTCAGATGTCCGTCTTCTTGATTGTGTCTTTATGGAGATGTTTGATTTAACAAACAGACATGTTTTTGAATCTCAGTGATGAGTCTTTCCAATGTCATCTGCCATGTTGAACGTGATGGCCTGTAAATCCAGATGGATTTTGATCTGCCACTCTGAATCCAATCTCAATGATATTGTTCGTTTTTTAAACAATATATTTATAGCTTTTGTTATTCTTGGTGTGGACGGCCTTTAAGTCACCATTTTTTGTCACTTTCCAGTGTGAATATACTAAGACTCAACACCTGCTTGGAGTTAATGTTACCTGGAGCTGTGATACAGCTTACATTGTATGTCCAGAATGGCACTCTGGGAAAAGTGGGAAATCACAAACACAGTTAGAAGTGGCCACGGCAGGTTAAAGGAAAGTGGACAACACTGACCGATCTAACAGGTGAGAGATATGAGGCCGTTATCACCCTCTAAAATAAGCTGCAGAGGTAACACCCAATAAAAACAACACTTCATAGCAGCGTCTGGTTCACATTTATCTGTCCATCCTCTGCATAATCTGACCTTTCTCATCCCCCAACCCACTGCAGTGCTGGTCCCGCCTCCCGTACAAACCTCCTGGTATGTCTTCATTACCAGCAGCCGGGCAAGGTACAGCTACTTAAACAGGGATAAAAGAAGACACGGAGGAGAGGGGTGTCGAAGGACGTTTGGCAACAAAAAAACAATTCTACAGCGAGAAAGAGAGACGGTGAGAGACACGAAGTGAAACAAAAAAGAAGAACCTTTGCGAAAGAAACCAACAAAATTAGTGGTGAAGTGTTGAAAAAAGGGAGGGAGGAAAGTGGCAACTTGTGGACCAAAGAGGCAGAGAAATAAAGACGTGTAACAAGAAAGCAAAACGGGGGGGAGGAGGAGAAAGGAGTGGCACATCATAAAAACAAGAGAAATCGAGAAGCTGAAAACGTGACAGACTGACAGACGGCTGGCCCGGGAACCACAGGTAAGACGAGCAGAAATTTTGATCCTTTCTTGTCACGTTCAAGCAGTTTCAGGAAATCAGTTGATCGATGGACATGAAAAGCGAGGAAAGCACCACGTGTAGACGTGAAGCTCAAAGGCTCAGTGCATGTACTGTGGGAGAACTCTCCAAACATACTGTCCTCGTGCATTTACCCTTTGTGTCAGAGAAAGCACAGCTGAATTGGGTGGAAATCATCCTCTGTGAGCTTGTTAAAACATTCCTCTTCTGCCAGCTGCTTTTTAAGGATTTCCCCAGCTGTGGCCTGTGAAGTGCAGTCAGCGACGCGCCTTTCATGGCTGATATTAAAATATGGACCACTGATAAAAAAGAGTTAATCAGCGTTAAGCTGAAATGGAGCAGTTCTGTTCAATGTGTCCACTGTTTGGATCGATGTTCACACTCCTGTGAACGAGCCGGAGATTGATTAGGTTGTAAACTGCCTGAGCCCCGTGAGTGTTTACATAAATTTCTGCTGCAAATGCCGGACTAAGTAAATCCGTTTCTTCACGCCTGTACATGTGTTAACCTTTAATACAACATTTCGTGCAGTGGTAATGTCAGGACCGGGCACATTTTTCTGTTTCTGTCTGACACAAAGCGTCAGCACTGTCAGGGCTCCATCTATCGTCTGTGATCTGCGGCATTAGTGTGTTAGCAGCCTCGTCTAAATGAATCAATGAAGACCTGTCCTTGAAAATTCATTTTAAAGGAGTCAGCAGTGTTTTATCAGCGATGGCAGCATACTGTTATTCTTATATCAACAGCAGATTTCTGTCAGAGATAAAGATTTTGGGCAGGAGTCGAAACGTCTGCACTGAAAAACGTAACCGTCAGGATTCATTTCCATGCTTTATACTAAACCAAAACACATCATGTCCATAGCACAATTTAAGATGTTTATATAATATTTTTGCATTCAATGTTGCTCAGAAAGTATATTTTTAATGCCACAAACAGTTTTAAAATGATGGTCCAACGTTGAGGTGCTTTTTCATGGCTAGAGTCCGTAAAGCTGCAGCCAAATGTTTTATAGAAAGTGCTTATGAAGTCAATAAAACATTATGTGCTTCATGTCCAGTAAAAGTTTTATAGATGCGTCTTGACTGTATTTGCAAACTGACTTGTCAGTGGGAATACCGCAGACAAGATGTTCTCTGCCATCGTGTTGTAAAGAAGTGCATAAAAATAAACGAGCATTAACATGAACGCACATTGTCGCTTGACCTCTGCATGCTGATCCAGCTCTCCCTTAAAACACAGACCTGCACAGTGCTTAAAATCACGTCAAATACATGCAAGAGATCACTTCTAGGTTCGGATAACGGCAGTTTAAATTCATCAGCCGTTGTGCATCTCAGACGCTTTGTAATTAAGCATTTAGCTGTTAAGCATTATAATGTCGAAATAATGTTTTCTTTATTGAAACAGTTCCTGTAATAATGTAATAATAATATAATAATGAACAAAATAGTCTTATACTGTAAAATAGCTTCATTAACAACAGTCTGCTGTGTTACATAATGTTTGTCAGGAGGAATTCTGAGTAAACATCAGCATTTCAACCAGAAACTTGATGGTTGATTTAAGTCCCTCAGAAATCTGATCAGCGCATTTCCTCTGGCCTGTCATCCTGCTGAAGCCTTAAGGTGGAAAAAACAAACAAACAAACAAACAAAAAAAAAAACCGGCAGCATCATCCAGGCATTTTTCTGCTCCTAATACACTCAGACCACCAACGTTTTTCTGTTTTTAATTCTAATTTTTGTGTTTTGCAACACGCTGAGAAATCACAAAAACTCCAGAATTCCTCATTATTTCAGCCTGTTTGGTCCAGAACAGCACGGAGAGGCTTTTCGGTTACTCGTCGATCCTGATACAAAAAGTGCAACTGAAGCTTCAATTTCCAAATCGGCACCTAACCAGGAGGATTCGGCGAATAGATACGATCTTCCTCTGACCTTCCAGCAATTATGTCCAGATGTGAAACATTTACTCAGCGCTGCTTCTCACTCTCTGTGTGGTAGAAAAGAGATCAGAGTCCGTCTGTTGTGTGTGCCGGCTTGGCATCCTTTGCAGTGAACGCTCCGTAAGCGGTGTTGGAGATTTCCAGCGATTCAGAATCAGAAAGGCTTCGTCTCTGGTGCTCAGCAGCCGTTTGTCCCACGCTCGGCATAGAGTGAAGCCTGTTCTGCACAGCCTTAAATATCTGACAGTGGGGCTGTTTTCTGTCTGCGCAGCCGGAGCAAGGGCTAATAATGCACTGTATGGATTCTCACAGAATGATGTGAAGTGACAAATTAATGCGATCATGGTGTGTGCACACACGGACGCAGGTCGCTCTGAATACTAACATTACGCAGGAAACCAGACGACGCGCTTTCATGTTACTGTGAAATGTGAGCAAACACGCAGCAGGTTTCGTAATCAATTTGGAATTATATTATAGCCTTTTTATTTAAGTGTGTTAGCAGTGGAAGACCTTGTTTTCTGACTGTGTGTGTGTGCTGTACTCAAAGTGCATCTACTGCGCAGATGTGTGTGAGCTGAGCTGACTTCTGTAAACCTTTGGAGGCTCTTTGAATCGATCAGCGTCACAGCCATGTTTCCCTCGTCTGAAGCCTTTCTGTGCACAGTCGTATGTGTTTATTAGAAACCCAGTTACACGTATACTGAACGCAGAAACTGAAAAACCAGACCAAAACCAACAATGTTATTCCTCGGTGCTGTGGAGTTCCATATTTGTCCAGAAACTGCTAAAAACGAATCCATGACATTGTTCTTTATCACACAAACACACACCATAGTTTATGTCAACTTACGCCGTCCTGCCGCTCTGAATACTGACGAGAGCGCCAAATGCGGATTCATCCGCCGCTGAAAGTAGTTCCCAACACATGCGTTGTTTCCTCCTCGCAGCCACAGACTGTTTTAGGAAATTACTGACAGTAAGAGCCACTGGGCTCAGGGTCTGAGAGACGGACTCACACCTCGTTGGTTTTAGGCTTTTCATGGGATTTGTCGACTGTGAAAACTGAAGCTACAGCAGTAACTAAATGTTGTGTAGCGTGTTTGCTGTGTAACGTTTGCACTGGTAAATATCGCAGTTACGAGCTACACGCCGACGTAAACGGGCCATTGTTTTTTTTAGTTTGAATGTTTTAATGAGCGCCTGGCAATGGTCAGGAATTAACGAGTCATTAGTGAACAGACGACGGGCTTCGCCGTCGCACAGAGTGACTTCAGACAGTCGTGGGACACGGTGACACGCTTTCACTGTCGCCTGATTGGTCGTAAACGTGACTTCTCGTGCTACCAAACAGGAGATGAGCTGGAAATATGGGAAGATGGACTCTCCTGTTTAAGAAGTCGAGTGAAAGCAGCAGTAACAGATTCATCACTCCGACTTTAACGCCATTGTTTATTTTCACACCGGTGTTTCCAAACAACAGAATACAAATCGGCCATATTTTCTCTGCAGGAAACTCCCCGTTGTTACCTGCTGCCGCTGGGAGCATTGTCTTGAAGTCATGACAAGAGAGGAATGGAATATAATCTGTATCGCATTACGTTGTGAGACGAACCTCCTCCCGACGTTGCTCTATTTTTAACGGTCTGTCCGGCTCGGGCTCACAGTTTGAAATCCTGACACGAGAAATGAAACGTCAACAGGTTGTGGAGGGAGAGAGCGGCTTTAATGTGCTGGATGACACGAGAGGAGAAACAACCCTGGCATGTTATTATTAACATGGTGGATGGCATAGATATTATCTACTTCTGGCATATTTGCTCAAAAAACAGCAGCGAATTTAAGTTTCATTATTTTTTTTTTTCCAACGTGGAACTGAGGGAAGGTCTTTGCTGATTAGAAGAATTTTTGGCGACCTGCGGCACCGCTGACAGATGAAAGCAGCGTGGAGAAGCCTCAGATGTCACATGATAGACGCAGACATTAAAACCAACGTGGGGTTGATTTGTCCTCCTGACGTCGTCCCCTAAAGAGTCCTGTCCGTCCTTTAAGACCTCGCTAACAGGCAGACGGAGCCGAACCTCTGAAGGGACAGCCTGCTATCCAGGCTTGACCTCTGACCTTTTTTCTAGCGGCTTCTTGGATTGAGAAGCAGATTTGGAGCCGTGTAGTTTGGTGTGCAGACGATTATTATTTTACTGAGTTTTAAGTCCATAAGGAGTCAAATAAAGCCTTCACTGAAACATTCACTGAGCCGCCGAAAAACACAGAGAAAACTGTTTATAGACTTCACTAACTGGAGTCTGTGGATGGATTTTATATATATAAAAAAGAGGTTATTGCAGTGAAAAAAAATACACATTAAATGACACAATGCAGGGACAGAAAACACAAATCACAATTACTGTAAAAGGAAAGCCAGCAAAATCTTGATGAAACGCACTGAAGTGACCTTTTTGAACATGGATTCAAAGTAACTATAATTTTCATCCGTTTTCACTTCTTTTTGTTTGAAAAGCTTTGTGAGCAACACTGAACGCAGCGTGATAACAAACAAATAACATAAATATAAAATACAAAGTAAAAAGTGAATCTACCTGAACATATATGAAGAAATAAGACGTGTAAAAAGAATACGAACAGTATGAAGGCATGAAAATCAAAAAGCTAAAAACAAAATGTGCCTTAAAGTCAAATGGCCTCTGTGAATATATTTATTCTGAGCTACTTACACTTGAAATCTTTGTCTCACTTCGATGTGAGCGTCTTCTTCACCAGCGTCCAAAGCCTTTTTGGTTAAGCTGAGCTTTTAATTGTGGAGGACGAGACGAGGCCAGACGTTCGTCCGTCTCAATGCGTTTCTCTTCTCATTTTGCATTTGTCAGAAGAGCAAACTGAACTGGATTTGCACACTTTTCCCAACTGGTGTAAAACTTGACTGCAGCTTTCCTTGAAAATCCAAAGGATCTGACCTTTCACAAGAAGAATCAGTGTGATGAGCCAAAGACTGTAAACACTGTGTTCCCGTCTACGCTTAGCCCAGGCTACAGTGCCAAGAAGTTTGACGTTGTTTTTCTGGCTGAAATTGTGAAATTTTGTAAATTTCTGTGTCCCCAGAGAAATTAATAATCGAGCTGGAAACTTTCACACAGTCCCTGAATGCCTCAGGAGTCTGGTTACAGACACATTCATGGACTCTGTACTGTATTATTCAATGTCGGCTTCTTTTGCTTTTAACATTTAATGAAATAATTCAAACTTTAAGCTCTTTCGCCATCACTTTGATACGAGCATTAACTCAAAGGAGATGCGTGTGCCACCACGGGCACATTTACTGGAACACGCTGAAGACATGGATCAGCAGTGGAAAAGGGGCTTATGTTGCATAAACTTTGGGAGGACATTTTGACATCTCATTTAAATTCGGGCACGGAGCTGAGTCGTCATTGGAATTCATTGCAACTGCTGTAAATCTTTCATGAAGGAGCAACGTGTGTGTGTGTGTGTGTGTGTGTGTGTGTGTGCGTGTGTGTGCGTGTGTGTGTGCGTGTGTGTGTGTGTGTGCTGGAGATGTGCTCAGTTCTTCATGTAAGATCAAAACAGACTCAACCTTCATCAAAAAACAGTCCTGTGAGCTCTTTTTTTAAACTCTATTAAGCAAACAACTGCAGGATGAAACTGTTTTCCACAAGTGCTCAAAGTCTTAAGAGACATGACAGCTAATGACCTAAATGTTTGTATATATTTGTATCATTATTACAAAGAGAACATTTTAATGTTCTAGTAAATTTTTTTTTTTATTTCACTAAATAAATTAATTTAGTATTTATCCGCACACACTCAGCTGCTCTATGGAGCCTGAGAGGTGAAACCCAGGGCCCAAAAATAATGCCGACTGTCAGCGGCATCGATGACGCAGCTGGACTGTAGGAGGAGTCTCTGCGAGGACAGATTTCACTGGACAAATGGAAGAGACGGGGCGTCCCACAGGCCTGTCCTGTTGTTCAGGTCTTTCCACTGTTAAATTAAATGTGGACTGATTTTAATTATTTGTCCATGTTTGTCAGGATTTATTCTTTTAAAAGGTGAAAACAATGTATTTAATTATTACAATCCAGAAACATTATTGCAGTTTCATTAACAGTTTCACTGTTTGTCACCAGTGTCCCAACATAGTTTTGTTTCTTCCAATAAGTTTGTTTTTATTATGTTAAATTGTTCGTTTTGTTCTAAATAAATATATTTCAGCCTCTTTCGCTCGCAGCTCTCTAAATCCCTTGTTATGAAAAGAAACCTGAAGGTGTGTGTGAAGCATCGTGTTTTCCTGCTGTTTCTTTCTTCTTCTCCTTCTTTTTCCCCCCACTAATTAATTTTTTAGAAGCAATTAAGAATAATAAAAAAAGCAAAGTAGTCGAGCGAACTTTAAAGAAAGTAAAGCAGGCTCGTTTTTATTGCCAGCCTCCACGGTGATGAAAATTACGGCAACATTATTTCAAAATGGGAACCAGGCTGCCGGAGAGCCGTGATGTTATTCTTCCTCCAGTTACACCACAGTTTCCTCGACATGTTTCTTCAGAAAATATTAGTGTGTGTGTGTGTGTGTGTGTGTGTGTGTGTGTGTGTGTGTGTGTGTGTGTGTGTGTGTGTGTGTGTGTGTGCAAACATACAAAGCGCAGAGATCCTTGGTTTACTTTCTGCGCGGTACATGTCAGATGTTTTGCCTCTGTGCGGACAGAAAAGCCGGTCTGAGCATCTTTGATGTCAGAGCTGCTCTCTTCTTCAGATTGTCGGCTAAAATACAGTTTTTGTCTTAACTCTAAGCCTCCGTCATATGAAGTCAAACGCACGTTTAAATGCTTTTTAGCTTGATTTCTGTTGTCAGTCGTAGTTTCAGATTTATTACACCAGCCTGAAAACTGCTGTTTGCCAGCGAGAGCCAATTGTTTAGAGACACATTTGTTGAAACCAATACCATCTGTCTGCTGCCATGCTCTGTGTTCACCTACTGCACTCTTCTTGACTGTAATCTAATAAAAGTGCACCTAATCTCATGAAAGTATGCCCCCCCTCAGCAGAGCTGCAGTCCTTCTAACTGGACAGGACATAACCAGGGCTAATGACCGCCAGTTTACAAATAATCAGGTGATTTACAGTCATCAGTGGAAACACTGAAGTCACTCTGTGCTTCTCGCTGATCAGCCATCTGGTCTTGACCAACACATGTGATCAGAGGGGAAAGGTATGAGGAATGTCACTGCATCTCCACGTTTCCTGCAAAACCACCATTTCAAATCAGCTGAACCCCATTTTTTTCTGGATCATTAGAGTTATGCTATCCACTTTTTTTTTGCCAGAAGCAGTTTTTCTTGAGTGTGCGTGTGCATATAAATTTGCACATGCACACAAAAGTGCTGGCGGCAGAGGAAAGCAGCAGGCCAGGCGTTTGCTCCTTACAGGCCGGCCCCGACGATCAAAGCCAGCAGACTCATATGGAATATATTCATATGTTAACAGACGCCCACGATGTGAGATTTTTCCTGAATGTATATTTTAACGATGAATCGTAAAATTCAGTTCAGTTAATATAAATTCATTTTAACCTGATGGTGGAGCCTCGTTTTTTTCAGAATGTGTGTGTCGTCACACAGTTCACACACAAGCAGCCTGAAGTCAGTTATTAAAACAAAGCCATTAAAATGCTGATATTATGACAGTCGCATCAGCACCAGAGACGGCACTAATATGACAGTTACAGATACAATAGTTGATACTGGCAAACACACACTAAAACTATTTTTCCATATCGACAAATACACAAAAATGATATGGTTAATACGACTGTGGCACCGTGTGCTGGCAAAGAGCCAAAACTTAACACTATCCAGCAGTACCTGTGCAGGGTTTCCACCCTGGGCTCATCTGGAAATACACTGCGTAATTCTTCCTGATGAGCTGCGATAGAAGGGCTGCACAGATGCACCGCTGCTGGTTTCGACACAATAACTCAGGCCCAGGTCGTGGTGGTGGTTTAGGCCGGGGGAGGGGGGGCGGTGGCTGCTGGCGTGATGTCAACGCTATTTCCTGTTTCACTACTAGAATTTAAAAACTGCCAGAGGGTGCTGATTCTTTTAGAGTTGCAGCATCTGGTGAGTGACCATCCTGGTTAGGTGAGCTTTTCCTGCAGAGCACACAGAGGCTGTCAGTTGCAACATGATATTCCATACACTAACATTTGGATGAAGCACACATAGATCCAAAAACAACAGCAATGACGAGAATGAATCACAACCACTAAAATATATGATAATAACGACAATAATCCTGATTTGTCCAGTCCCGAGAAGCCGTCGTGCAGAAAATCATGTTTCCTGTCAGCGTGTGCCACCATGTGTGTGTGCGCACACACAAAACGATAAGGTCAGGAGATCAGATGAGCTGCTGAGCGTCGACTAGTCGTGCCTTCAGTCATGATCAGTCGTACGCAGAGAGGCAGCAGATGTTTCCTGTGTCCCTGCAGTGTTGTTGGTTTGTGCTGTGAAAATATAATACTTTGTATTTGTGTTAGTGTTTACTTTTCCATCAAAGTCAAATGGGAAAAAAAAAATTCACTCTTGTGAATCACATCTCATGCAAACTGTGAGAGCTCCACCCATCATGAGCAACGACCCCACCAGCAGTGGACTTACTATTATTTAACATTTCAAAAAATGACTAAATTACCCAAATGATGCATCTTCTCAAGATCAGTTTTCTTTATTTTTTCCAGCCCGGGACATGAAATGTTGAGTTTAATATCTAGATGTGAATCGCCGATAAGATGTTAATGACGATGATCTTGTCAAAATAAGAAAGATTCCACGTAACAGCCACCATGCTTCAACTATTTGAACTGCAAAAAGAGTCAACACGTGCTGTCCAAACTAAAGATGCAGCAGTAATCAGCCAGCGCAGATTATCGTTAGCTCTTCAGTAATAGCTTTAGCACCGTGGCACTGACCTGTCGTTGCTCTGACAGAACACTGCAGCATATTAAAAGATGTGTGTAAACTGCTCTTTGCAGGAGCTCTCCATTCAGCACCACATAGCCGCTCCGCCAGAAGCACTTTTTTCACGTCAGACACAATCAGAGAATCCTTTCTGACCTTGCAGCTGTCTCACAGTTGCCGCCTGCTTGGCCCAGCTGGAGGTGACGGTGTCACTGTTGCAGTTTTTTGGCTCACACTTTCTTCTCGCAGTGCTCTTGAGAGTCATTCGAGGTGATCAGGGGCGTTTTCTCATGTTTGGTTTTCCTTGCTGGCAGCTTGACGCACTCTCGTGTCTCTCTTCAGCTTTGACAAAGCCTGCTTTTTGCTGTTAAATACGTCTAACCTTTGCTCCACCTCTTGCTAAATGAAAATCTGTTTACACCTGAACTGCAATGTATTTTTTATCTTCATAAATCTGGGAGTATTTACTGCATTTGTGGAGCTTTCGGGGCTTTTCAAAGCGCCGGTGCCTCTTTTGTTGTAGTGTAAAGTTAGCTGATTTTCTCACCCCATATCCATCTGGTTCAGATCAGACTTGAGATGAGACTCCCTGCAGCTTTTTGCTCCTTAAGCTAATTGGAAAATATCACATCTAAGTCAGGACTGACGGGAAACATTCGTCACTAAAGTCTAGACAGGATTTTCTCGAGTCAAATAAACAGATTTAGCATCCCGGCAAGCATAAGTTTGATGATATGCAGGTCAAAAGATAGACTGATAAATACTATCTGAACCTTCATCCGTAAATGGCCTGGAATGGTTTAATGTTTCTACTTAGAAGATAATCTAATGATGTGATATTTTCTTCTTCCTGCTGTTTTACAGCCCGCGTCTCATATCTGGACAGCAGCATGAAGAGCAACTCGACTTTTGACTTAGTGTTTCGCCCACACATCTGCGTATTTTTGTTGCATGTTAACTTCCCTGGTGAGTTTTCTGTCGTTGTTTCACCTCTTTAAATCATTCGGCTTTGAAAATGGATCAACACACTAAAGCATGGTTTCCAAAACCTCATGGAAAACAGCCACTCTGATCCTCTGTTGATGCTTTAAAGTCGAACCAGACGCCGCGCAGGAGACGTATCAAGGTGGATTGAGGTACTATTTGACAAATACAATGTGTGTGACATTCCTGCTCGATGTTTCCACGCTTTCAAAGGAACTGCTTAATGCTCACAGTTTTACTCCACCCATCGATTTTTTTCAGTATCAAACATTTAAACCCCTGCGGGCTTCAGAGGTGCTGTGAAGAGTTGTGTCACTTCCTGCTTCACAGAGAAGAGTGACTGTGATCAGCTTCATGCCACTTACAATCGGATCCAAAGTTGTCATGGATGAAAAATGAATCAAATCGTTAAATCTCTTAAGCGAATAAATGCGTAGTCCACAGTTGTGTCAGGGTTTTTTTTTCCTTTTCTTCCCAGTTTTGTGGTTTTTGTCAGATTAATAATGGCACATGACACCTTTGAACTCCACATGCCGCACCATTTTCCAAAGAGGAGTTCACTGAATTGCTACTTAATTTTTTTTGTAACTTAATTTTTTTCAGGGCAGCATTAATCATCACTGCTGTCGATGTCAAAGGGAAAACACAAATAATGTATCAGTCTATCAGCCTGTCCTGCCTGTCACACTGTCATATTCTGACTGTGGAGCTTTTGTCTGTCATGATGTTCAACATTCTCCCCTCGCAGCTGCAGTTCAGGCAGTTTTGTTAGTGACTGTACTAAAATGATCAAAATAAGTAGATTAATAAAAAAGCAAAAGACCCCAAAAAAGCAAGATATTTTGGACCTTCCCCTTCTGCAAGAACAAGTACTGCAATATCCCCAAATATCTCAAAATAATACTACTGTATTGGCACAACTTATAAAATATTGTCCCTTGTCCCTCTACAGTGTGAATTAATAGTCTTTTTTAAGCATCATGCATGCTGTCCTGGTTTTCAGCCCGAACATACAAGGACAATGACACATGCTGCTAAACCTTAACAAAACTTTATGATGCTCAGTCAGAATAGAGAACAGTTAAAGGTTGAAAAAAAAAAAGTATTTCAGTATTTACACACACAAATTCAACAGAAAGTCTAGGTTTATTTACCTATAACATTATTTTATCTCAACTCATCTGTGTATGCATTTGTAAATCACTAAAAATATTAATAATTCACAACTTACAGAATATTCTTTCCATATATTTTATGTTGTACCAGCATAAATGAAACACACCGTCTGAAAACCCCATATCGGCACTTTCAGCTGGTTTTGTAAGTCTGTCTGTACATGATATTTAAATAAAGTTATGTTACCTCATATTTAATATTTAAGTTTGTGATACTACAGCAAAAAGGTGAATTAAGGGCGACTAAAGATTAAAGTTATTATTGTCACATAACATATCGCTGACACGTCTAACCTTTACATAACTTCAGGATTTCAATCCCTTGACAGGATGTGTTTACATTATTTCGTCTACCCTCCAGTAATGCAAAACAAGGACTGCAGCCAACGAGCCAAGAACCGAACCAAATTAAATACAGTTTCTACAACATCCTGCTATGAGGAGATGAGATTTACCAACTAGATGAAGTTTCAGACGTAGAAAATGACATTAAAAGTCTGGGTGAAGATCAGTGGTGCTAAACAGAAAGAAAAAACGTCTGGTGTTGTTCCAACGACCTGAAAGAGCAGAAAAACAGACAGAAAGAAGTAACACACAGCCTGGCTGAACCTTTGTACAGGCCTTAAAGTGGTAACCCTACCTAGCAGCTCAAGCTACACTTCCCACAGTGCTTATCTCCATCATCTTCTGTCAAACGGACAAAAAGAAAAGAAGATAACAGCCAATGTACAACAACACATGCACACCAAGTGAGGTAGTCCAGATGTTCCTCTCCCCAGCAACATCTTCCAGCTCCTGCTGGAGGATCCTGAGGTACTCCCAAGTCAAAGGAGATGTATAATCCTTCAAGTAGGTTCTGGGTCTCCCTGGGGGCTCTGCCTGGAACACCTCAAAAGGGAGGTGCCCAGGAGGCAGCCTTATCAGATGCCAGAAACCACTTCAACTGGATCCTTTTGACATGAAGGAGCATCAGCTCTTTTCTGGGCTCCCTCCAGATGTCTGAGTTCCTTACTCTGTGTAAGGGTGAGCCCAGTCACACTCCAGAGGAAACTCATTTCGGCTGTTTGTATCGGCAGTTTCATTCTTGTATTCATGGAAAGGGGCTGGAATCACGGATCTTAATCATCAAAGGGCAATATTTTGATTGATTTTTGGGCCCTGTTGCTGATCTTCCTGCCAGTTTTGGTGCACTTTTGATTGGGTTTAATTATCTCCTGGTCTATTTGGACAAAGTCTGTTCTCAGGTCCTTTTAGGATGGGATCCCTGTAAAAATGTGCATAGACATTTAAAAAATGTTTTGTGTGGCACTGGCAATATTGCCTATAGCAGCAACCTGATCAGACAACACAAAAGCAAAGTTATCTGCAAGAAGAATTGAGATGCATTGTGTCAGACTTACAATGAAGCATCAGGGCCTGGTTATTCTTTCAACAAACCACCACCTGGCATTTATCAGAAGGTTTTCAGCAGCACACACTGGAATGATTCAAAAAGCAGCAGAAGTCAAACTGTCACTGTGAACCTGCTTCCAAATTCCAGGCAGACAAATGGTTGTTATAATGCTGAGGACAGCAGTGTTATCCAACGTGCCCGGAAGATGACGCTCACTGACTTTGGTGACACCCTGACTTTTCATCATGCCACCACCATGTTAACATTTATAAGATTGAGTGAAATGTCTTGTTAACTGTTAGATAGATGACTTAGACTTAGATGATTTCTACATTTATCCCAATTTGGGAAATTATTTTGTTGCAGTAGCAATTAAACATACAGCAAACACA
This sequence comes from Chaetodon trifascialis, assembly GCF_039877785.1. Taxonomy (NCBI): domain Eukaryota; kingdom Metazoa; phylum Chordata; class Actinopteri; order Chaetodontiformes; family Chaetodontidae; genus Chaetodon; species Chaetodon trifascialis. The sequence continues at coordinate 3,041,535 of NC_092058.1, read as the reverse complement.
AGATTTATACATAATTATTTAGAAAAAGTAACAAAAAATATAAACAGGAATAAAAATAAAAATATAACTAAGTAAAACTAAATATAGTTATATAATATGTATTCTAATATATAATACATATTATACAATATCATATAATAAAAATACAATATAACTAAGTATATAAATAGTATTCACAGTAAAAAGTGATGGAGAGTGGGATGGATTTTCCATGAAAATTGAGGCAAACATTCATGTTCCCTAAAGGATGTTATTTATGTTATTTTTTTCATCCAGTGCCATCATGAGGAGAAAAAATACTTTATGACTAAATACCTCCAGAACTAAAGGCATTCTATTCTATTCTACATCAGTATGTTAACATTGTCATGATAGCATCCTGACATTAGCATTTAGCTGAAAGCATTACAGAAACTGTATGAAACCAGAATAACTGATAGCTGATCAATAAAGGGAAAGATGATAATATGCAACTTGATCACACAAAGATGTAGCGCTGAAAAAAGGCTAGCAATGTTGAAAGGGAAGACATCTTCACTTTAAGTTAAACAAAATTAAAATGTTGTGGAATTTTGGTTAATTTATGGTGTTTCTATTCTGATTTTCTAATGCACAAAAAGTTGTCTCCTATTGCTACCAAAGGTCTCCCAGCAGTGACCAAACCTTGTGCTAAGATGATGATTGGAAAGTGTTTGCTTTTGACTTCTTGCTGGGAGATTTAAACTTCATACAAACATTTATCCTCGGTGTCCTTTCTCTTCACTTGTGTTCCAGAGAAAGATGCATGCCTTCCTGCTGCTCGGCTGCTTCGTCCTCGTTGTGACAGACTACTTCCTTTGCTCTGCCCACATGATCCCTGATGAGAGACTCTCCACCAATCGGGTATCTGTATCTACCGCTCTGTCTCTAAGCCATGAGATCGGCCCGCCTCCTGTAGTTATTGTAGGTAGGTCTGTGAGTTTAAACTGTAATGTTTTCAATTATTTTGTGAACAGTCCAGATACTATGGCACCGTTTAAATTTAAAGCGCTACATTAATACAGTCCATTAATCGTAAATGTCTCAAATTTTGAATAAGTTATTCCTTTTAATGTTCCTGGTCATGTTTATACTATACTTGCATACTGGTGTTTCCTGATGAGACACACTGGCTACAAGCCAGACTGATAGTCATGGAATTATTATTATTATTATTATTAGTAGTAGTAGTAGTAGTAGTAGTAGTAGTAGAAGGAGGAGGAGGAGGAGGAGGAGGAGGAGGAGGATAGTAGTATTTTCTGCTGTGAAAGTAGAGAAGCATCTTTATTTTCTGATGTTTTATTCCAGAGTTGCCTAAACCAGCAAAGAAGAAGAAAACAAGGAAACCAAAGAAGGTATGACCCCAAGAAAGGCTATATTGATTGCTAAATTATTAGTTATAACTCAATATGTATGAATCAATATGTTCCCTGTTCGACAAAGCAATATCAATTCAAATCAATGTTCAGCTGCTTCTCATGGTCTTGACCATGAGATATAACTGAAAGCTGAGAAGATGGTAATGAGTGGAGCTTTTGAGCTGAGATGTTTTCTCTTGCTGTGCTTAAATGTATTTCTTCATCTTCTCTGCTTTACCTTATTTTGCTCACATATTGTAAACCTCTCTCTCTTTCTCTTTCTCTTTCTCTTTCTCTCTCTCTCTCTCTCTCTCTCTCTCTCAGAACAAATTTGGTGTGAAGAAGCACCCTCCTCCTCCTGCTAACTGCATTCCCATGGGGGGAAGCTGTAAATCTCCAGGCAACGTGTGCTGTGATGTTTGTGCCTTTTGCCAGTGTCGGCTCTTCAGAACTGTCTGTTACTGCCGAATGGGCAACCCTCACTGCTGAACAGCTGCAGCCCAGTCCAGCTCCAAGCAAACAGAGCAAAAGCCCACACTAAAGAAAACCACTCAAAGTGAACACTGTGAGAGGTGAATCCCTTCTAGTCCTTGGTTTGTATCTTTGCCTAAAATTCACTGCATGAAAGCACTTTATCACAGAAGACTGCACCACAGTGAACTTTCCTAAAATTTTACAGGGTATACTCCTTATAGCACTGCAATGAAACTCACAAATAAAATTTTTATTTTACTTTGAGCTTTTAGCACGCATGAATAGGATGTTTGCTCAAACACATTTATATATTGCTTTATTTTTCCACATTTTTTACTGATACTTTCATTACAATGGGTATCAAATATTTTATGACACCTTGCACAATAAAGTTTTTGTAATGACAGTGTTATTGTTTTATTTAGTGTCTAAGACCGCTATCAACCATTTCATGTACTCTTATCAGTTGAGTGTTATTCCATACCAAAATCATATGAATTCATATATAGTTAAAGGATAAAATGTCAATGAATCCCAGGAAAAATGCCAAACCATTTGGCATTTAGTACTTTATGACTCAACTTGTTTGTGGGGCTCACGTCTCAGTCCACTGAGGCGTCCAATACATAGATTTTCTAAAAAAGTCTTGGTAATGTCCTAAAACAATCAGGCACTGTAATTTTCACGTTACTCAATATACATATAATATAGGCGGTGCATCTAGATCGTGTCTGAAGTTTAGTCAGATGCGTTTTATTTTTACCGCTCCATCATTTATTATCTTGTTTAATCAGCCATTTACGCAACTGTATCATCTGCGTCTTGGACAAGAATAAATTCAGCACCTTAAGGCTTAAATCACTGCCTGACTGTTGGGCAGATACCAAACATATTTCCTGGGACCTTCAGGTTGTAGTTTCCAACGGACGAGCTGTTATGAAGGTTGAAGGAGAGGCTGAATGCACTTTTTTGTAAACTGCTTTGAATTCTCCAAATGAAATTAATGCAAAGCGTTTAAATGCTGAGGAAGGTTGAATGCTGGCTTCGCCTTGGTCTGAAAAGGGTTTATGAGCCACTTGAGATTTTGTTTTTTATTTATAACAAAGTATTCTCAGAGAGAACACTTTGTAGAATCAAAGGGTGAACTTATGCTTAAAACTGCATCAAGTGGAATGTTTTGTGGTAACTAGATCTAGGAATGACTTCATCTTTTGAAGAATTTTCTTTTTGTAAGTCAATTAGCCATTGATAATGTTACTTTAATGTTAATGCTTTCTGCCTGTTTTTATAGTTTGTTGCAGCTGTTTTATAGACAAAATTACTGGCAGAGACATAATGTTACTGAAATACAAGATGCTGCTTATTTACTTTTTTTTGATGGCAGATGGTGTTGGTAACCAATCAGGAGCATACAATGTTTGATTCTGTAGATCCATGCAGGTTGTTGAATAAAACTTTGCATTAAAATGGCAATAATTATTCCATTTGTCTTCTATTGTTTATTTGTTGGCAACAACACACTCAACTGTAGAGTTGTTCATTTTTAATTTAGTAAGTTTTTCTTTAAAAAAGGTTGAAAGCAAATAGTAGTACAGGCAGCCAACTACACGGTAAATTGATGCACATAATACGGAACCAAAATTCCCTTTCGTCTGGAAAGTTTTAGCCGTGTGCTCTTAGCAACGTCTGCTGAGATTAGCACTTCTGATTAGCGTGCAAGTCATTCACATTATAATGAGCACCAGATTGGTTGGTTAAGATTAATTGTCCACAGTTAAGTCCATTGTTGTGCAATGCATAAATGTTTAGATGCTTTGAATGTTTAAATACGGCCAAGGTGGAACTAAACGAGATTCTTGTTCTATTTTGCATTTTCATTTTCAAAGAGGTGCTTTAAAGTTTTGTAGCTTATTGTGACCTATTGTGTTTTGGGAAAGTGTTTGATCAGCGTTCATACTTAAACTACCGTCTTTTCAAAATCAATGACAAGAAACGTGACCTTATGCATTAGTTTTTTCTTCCTGTTGCACTGACCAAACTGTGGCGTCTGCGCATCGTTACACCCCTACTGGTTAACATTAATTCCATTTTTGACCGTCCATGAGCTTTCGTGTAGTTTAAAAAGATCACTTTTTATCCCAAATTTCAATGAGAATTAATGAAACTGTTTTATTCATTGTCTTGTCTTGTTTTTCCTGTATAGGCTCTATAGTTGAGTCCTTCGAGTCTCATCAAACCCTCTAAATAAGCAACTTTCAGCAACAAATTTAGCAACAAATTCAGACTGCTGGTGATTAGCTGTTGAAGAAAGTGGACCATAGTAGCAAAAGAGCGAAAATATGTTTAGTTGGTGGAGACCAAACCAGAACTACGCTTATCGAGCAGACAGAAACACCAAGGGAATGATAATGTTGCTCCGAGATATGTAGGCAATGCTTTATTATCCATAAAACATTCATAAATCGATGGTAAATCTGGGCTGCTTTGTGTTAGGTGTAGGCTTTTGCCTTCAAGTGGCCAGAAATTCCTATACAGCTTAAAATGTGGGAAAACACTCAAATTAACTCTCCGTAGAAATGAAACAGGATGGGCCCGATACCACATAAAAACAGTTCACGTAAGCTGAGTTCCCAGAAACAAGTGGGAGTTCAGTAGTGACTAAGATTGATTTTGGTTTTATAATGGTTTTATTCTTTAAGACGGCTTCTGCACATTGTTTCCTGGCTGGTAGGTTCAGGTTCGTCCTGAAGTTTCTGGACTTTTTCTGCTCTTGTATGTTGTTACGGCCCCCAAGTCAGGTGCAACAACATTCCTCCAGTTCTGCCTGAAGCGGGCTTAAAGGCATCTGGTTTGGAAAAAAGTGGGACAAAGGAAAAAGGATTATTGCAGACAGATGGAAGACAGGCAGAGTTCTGAAATAATGGGTAGAAGAGCAGATCACACCACACCAACTCAAGTGTCTGCTATTTCATGGATGCTTCAAAGCTGCCGTTTTCGGGGGACAGCCGCTTCCCTTAGCTTTTCCATGGGAACATCCAGGTAGCCCCCAAACAGGACAATGCATTTTATATCTGCCATACTTGTGCAGCTTTGTCAGGAAATCCAGATGAAAATACTAAACACTCATAAAAAGACGCGCCATCAGTCAGCAGGTCCCGATCCATACCGGATACCGGAAACTGCAGTTCTAGAGTAATTGGTTGGGCTCAGAATAAGCCATTGCTTGAGCTTTAGGACCTGACCTATGAACATGCGCAGTACTGATCGGGCAGGGTGGATGGATCAGGCACATTAGGCCACTTGGCTGTTCTGCCTCCTGGTGTTGAGGCCTGCTGAAGCACCTGCGATATCAGTCAGACTGACTAAACCTTGTAGAAAAGACCAACATTTGCCTTCAAATCAAACCATCAAATAATCTCGTTTGTGTCAGAGGGGAAAATTTAGATTTTTAAAACATCTGACCAGTTTATTGGCTAAGTTCCAGGATCTATTTAATCTCATCCCTTATCTCAGTCAGCAGTCATCACAAACGGAAACCAATAGTTATTCCACTGACCACTACACACTGTTATCACATTCAACTAGATCCACGGTAAACATTAACACAAAACATAAGCATCATTCATTTCAACTTTAATTAATTTAATTACTCAATCATTGTAGATAAATGCTGATTTTAGATGATACTGCAATCATCAGATAGACAGTTTCCCATAGACTATATATAAAATACACATCCAATATAAATAGAAATACACATCAAAGAGTAACATGATGTTCTTTTATTGAATAAGGATAAATCAAAGCATCAGTTCCTTTCCAAACTGAAGTCACACAGTGACTCTACAAGATAGAAAGAACAGAATCAAAGCATATTATACAACACAAGAATAAATACACATTCAAAGGTCTGTATATAATACACCCCACATGTCTGCACACTGAAATAAATGCAGGACAAATCCGTACACAACAAATGGACAGACAAATGAATGGATGCAGGAGCCTGCAAGCTTGTGTACAGCACAGACATAAGAGGCCAAATCAATCTAAGCTGATAAGATAAGATCAACTTTATTTATCCCAAAGAGAAATTATGGAAGGGATAATGCCCGACGAGGTGTCCATTGTCAGAAATGAATGGACGACGCGGAGGCGTGAACCGTCCAACGCGGAGCTCCGCTTATACCATGGTCACTTACGAAAGAAAGAAATATTAAATCAATTATTAATACGTTAATGTTGTTTTTTTTACCGTTAAAATCGTAAGTTTTTCCACAAGAAGGGGCTGAGTGGACTATTTAACATCTCTCTTTGTGACGCGTTGCCAAGGTAACCGGCTCTGACTGCAGCTGTTACATTAGGCCTAATCAGTGGAGGGAAGTGAGATGACTGCTGAACGTTATGTTCCGTGATATAAAGTATCATTTCAGAGGGCGAGTGCACCTCTTACCGCTTGTGTGTGTCCAGAGGATGAGGCGACATCTTGTTTCAAAGAATCAAAGTCCACAGATAGTTTCCTAAATCGTTTTTATTGCAAGAAATATTATCCACCATTGAATCTGATCATTAAATGTGTATCAAGCAAGTAAGTCTATCCTAAATCATTTTTATAAATATTATTTACCATTCAATCTGTATCAAGCAAGTAAGTAAGTAAGTAAGACAGTTTCTACCAACCAGCGTTTGAGCCAGCGCAATAATTTAGACCAATCAGGCTGTTTGACCGGAACTTTTTTATAGGTGTCCACAACACTTTTTAACGGACACCCTGCAGCCAATCAGAATCGAGTATTCACTCAGACCATGGTATAACAAGGAGTTATACAGTCTGATGGAGTTACATTTACACAATTTCACTTACAATTTCAACTGATTCATAATCAGAGTGCAACTCCGTTTTCGGAGCTGTGAATCGGCTGTTTGGCTTGTAATTGTGATGTTTCAGCGGAGCAGTGAGCGGCTGTTTGTGCGCTACTTACGCATTCAGGCGGTCTGCAGTACTTTGCCACGCTTTCTCTCATTGTTTTCTAACTGTGGCGGTGTTGCCTTTCTTTGTAATTTGGTCCTTCGCCTCCTCGTAAGCCTCCATGAGGATTTCTGCCTCCGACAGGGGAAAGTACGCCGCTGGTTGCCATGGTGAATCGGTGAATCTGTGATCGATGGCGGGCTCTATTTGAAGAAGCCGCGTGCACATACTTATCCAGGATAGGTTTCAGCTGGCTTGTTGAATCCGTGTCTGCTCATCCTGGCTTGGTCTTTGTGCAACCAGTGAAGCCTGGACGCTCATGTTTTGGATTGGTTGAACTCAGCTCAGTCACTTGTCCTGGATGTCTTAATCCTAGTTTGGTGCAACGGGCCCCAGGTGAGAGGCCGTTTGTTGAAGTTGGAGCTGACGTATGGAAAAACCTGCATGGAGAGAACGAACTGATTGGACGAGAGGCCGATGGTCATCGCTGCCTGGCTGTGAGGAAGGTGAGAGGTGTGATAGCTTTGGGTGAATTTTTAGGATGTGAACATTTGCTAAAGTCTGTTTACTTAACGTATCCTTCTGGAAGATGGAGGTTATGATGATCTGGAAGGCGTACAGTTGCAAATGTAGCTCTGCAGTTCTCAAACCATTTGACCAAATACTTACACAAGGCTGCATACACAAAATTTCAGCTGCTCTGTGAAAAGTGGCAGAGGTCCAGATCTAAAAATATATCCAGGATCATTCTGCGAGTGAAGGAGATCTTTTTAGGTGCAGTCCAGATGAGCTCAGAAAAGATGATGATGAGGATGTGAAGATGCTGCCCACAAGAATGACTATTTAATTTCTATTAATCACATTCACAGCACCCAGCATGCTGGGCGGTGAAGGCATGATCTGCCCTACTCTGCCTCTGATTGGCTTACCCTGGCATTCTTACCCTCATCCTAACCAACCCAACCGAGGAAGACAACCAATCAGAAGCAGAACAGGGAGGATCATGACTTCACCATCCTAGGGGAAAAATTCAACCAGCAGCTCAGACACAGCTGTTAATATCTGACTTTTGGGAACAAATCTCACATTTTTATGCATACTGTGTCCGCAGGGTTTGAAAAGACGAGTCTGAATGTCTGAACATCCACAGGGGATTTGAAACAACACGCTGCGTTAGTAGTTGTTGAAGTTGTTGAAGGTGAAGTATCTGACCAGTCTTGGGAAGTATCTTCATGTGAATGACGATCACAAGAAATCATGTAAACAGGGTAAAAGCACGAGCTAACAGCCGCGCAGTTCCTCAAAAGTCAAACTCGCTGCATTTTGTAGAGGACCGCTTACCTCATTTTAATCTGTGTGAACTGCAATTTGAGCAAGCTCTTGTGAAGTGTGAACTCACACTGCACTGATTAGTATATCAAGGATCACTAACTGAAACATAGTGAGTGCAGCGTGCGATCTGAAGGTTAATTAATCCATGCAACAGCAGCAGCCTTGACGTTTTGGCCCCTTTACTGGATTTTAGAAGTGCACCTTCAGGCAAATTTGGCATATATTCCCCCTGCTTGAGGTTTTTTCTTTTCTTTCGGTTTTGCTCATTCATGTAAAGATGACTTTTCTCTGCGGGCTGCACGGTGGCGCAGCAGGTAGTGCGCGTGCCTCACAACAAGAAGGTCGCAGGTTCAATTCCCGGGTCCGGCCTTTCTGTGTGAAGTTTGCATGTTCTTCCCGTGCATGCGTGGGTTCTCTCCGGGCACTCCGGCTTCCTCCCACAGACCAAAAACATGCTCATTAGGTTGACTGGTGACTCTAAATTGCTCCTAGGTGTGAGTGTGAGTGTGAATGGTTGTGTGTATGTGCCCTGCGATCGGCTGGCGACCGGTCCAGGGTGTACCCCGCCTCTCGCCCGTTGACAGTCGAGATAGGCTCCGGCCCCCCCGCGACCCCGAAAGGGATGAGCGGCATAGAAAATGGATGGATGGATGGACTTTTCTCTGCTTCACTGATTGCTAAACTTTAAGATTTCAGATGCGCTAAATCCATTTTAGATGTGCTGTTTTAGACCTGCTTGCCTCCCTTTCACAAACTCAAGAATCAAGGTATACTTTAATATGCATACAGACATTTTTTCAGGATGAACACACAAAAAGTTGCTTAGATTTTAGTACAGAATTAGGACCTGATCAGGTGAGACGAACCTTTGGACAGGGTCGTTAAGGCTGCAGAAACATGAGGGTCTTCAGGAACAGTTTGTTCTCAGCTGGCTACAAGACTGTGCAGTACAAGCTGTACAGTCTCTCTCTTCTTTCAACTGTCTTTTAGGATTGATTGGTTTTGCTTTTAGTTTCTATGAAAAAGGCTCAAACTGATTTATTTTAAGCTTCAGCTCATGTGTGTCGTTATTCAATATTTTGACATCGCAAAGAACCAAGACTATAAGCTGCCTCCAGAGGTATGCATGGTTAGCATACCTCTGGATGAACCGGTGGATTTTATTTGACGAAGCATCCCACTGTGACCCACAGAGTGTTACACATCATAACTTTTAGCCTCAGTTTTGATTTAACAAGAAAGCTAGTAGCTAGAGGTAACAACAAAGTAGCCCAGAGAGACCACGTTTAAAGCATTAATCCTCAGGCGATGAATCAAATAAAATAAATGATGAAATCCACGTGTTTGCCAGTTTCAAGTAGATTCTGAGAAGATTAAAGACAATTAAACACTCTCTGAGAACGGTGTCAGAAGGACTTACACTCAGAGGGTCAATTTGTTAAGTGCGTACAGGTGTCGAGGTTACGAGCTGAGACCCTGCCTCGGATTTGAAATGCTTCCTGAAAGCAAATATGTCGACGAGCGATCTACAAACAAGCATCTGAAGCACTTACCTCACACTCGGTGGGTTGAGCAATAAGTGGAGGTGTTTAAGGTTATGGCATCATTATGACATCACATTTTCAAAATCAGCAATGAGGGAAACATTGAAAAGGCTCAGAGAGCAAGCAACAGTGTTGTGCCTGAACGCGTTCATTGAACGATAGTTCATGAACTCGTTCATTCTGGGGTCTGTGAACGGGCAGATTTCTACAGAGCCTTCCAGGCGAAAACCCGGCTAAACAGGCCTTAATATGTAGCGGAAAAACACCCAATCTGGCAACACTAGCCACCAGTGTCGCACTGCCACATGCGTCATCAAAACAAAAAGCAGCATGGAGGCGTTGTACGATCATTTAAATGAGTTTAATGACAAGGTCGGTGAGGATGGGAAAAATCGTACATTACTGTGCAAACTTTGCCCGACAGCTTTCAAAAAGAAAATCTGCACTTCAGTCACATGAGGTGAAAGCTGCAGCTGCTGCTGGTGTGGACTGAATGGACGGCAACAAAGCGCTAAAGCAGCAAAGGGGAAATGCTGTCCCCTCAGTGCTGATGTAAACGCTGGCTGGATAAGGATTCAAAATGGATGTGAAGATGAACTCTGATGCAGAGTTACAGAGTTAACACTGATAAAATAATCTGTCTGTGGTTCTTTATGAACTGTGGCAATAATTTAGAAAAATAATAGCTCGCAGCAACAAATGGAAAAAAAGAACTATGAACTAGTTAATTTCTGGAACGATGAACTTAGTTCAAAATTTTGAACTATGAACTGAACAAGTTCATTTTAAAATCTGTGAACTGAACTTTGAACTAGTTCATGTAGAAAGTGAACTTTCCCAACACTGGCAAGCAATATGTTAACCCTGAAACTCTGACTGCTCAGGTCATATCGATGCAGTGAGTCTGGGGTCCTTCATTTTGTTTGCCTGCCATAGAAAGGACAGCCACTCCACTTCTGAGGATACCTGTATCCTATTCATACAGGATTATAACACGAGCTGACTAAAATGTGTGTTTTCGGTCACCTTCAGAGGGTACTGACTTGGCCTGGCATTGCCCTCAGAGGCTGATCCTTCATCATCATGGACAGTTAGCTGATGAGGTCTTTCACATCTACACTGACGGTTAATTTGTCGTGAATGCCAGATAAAACAAAGCATGCAGAACTGATTTCCCTGCTGGACTTTCTTTGAAAGAACATTCAGCATGTGTAAGCTGCATGTTCAGGGACAGAGATACATGAGGAGCTAATTGTTGTACATTATTTCAAGATGTACCGTCACATTTCAGACCTTCCCAAGATCAGATATCTCCCTTTTGATCCCCCAAACCAAGTTGTTTCTGGTGCATGAAAGTATGAATTTGTACTAACATTTTGAACCACATATACAACACAGCTTGCAGTAGTCAGAGCATGACTGTAACATCTTTGTCATATTTAGATCATCTGATGTGAGCTGCCATGGAAGGTGGGACGAGTCACACGCTGGGTGTGAAGATGGTGCAAACAGCTAAAGAGGCTGAGCGGGCAGCGGATGAACATCAAAAGCATTACTGTGGCGGAGAAGATAAAAAGCACTGGAGTAATGCAGTTATCACATATACGGATGGTTTTTACTGGGAAAAGTATTGTTTGGAGTGCAGCCACAGAGATGATCACTTGCAGTCTGATTTTGACATTGTTTCTAGCTTCTCCGCCACACATTTTCTACATTCAATATCTGTAAAGATATTCTTCAACGAAACGCCTGAGCTCATGTATTATCTCCTTCATCCAATCATGTGTTCACAAAGTGGTGAACGTCGTTCCATCCTCGCTTGTGAGCGACTGAGCCTTTCCAGGACGCCCCTTTCATATCCAATCATGACACTATAACCTGTTATCAATGAGCCTGTTTACCTGTGGAGTGTGTTTCTGGAGCTTTCCTCATCTTTCCCAGTCTGTCCCATCATGTTTGAAACGTGTTGCTGCATCAAATTCTTTAATTACTGTTTTAAGAGCATTTGTCGAAAGAATTAGCATCATATTCTGTTTTATGTTTTACACAGTGTCCAAAACTTGCTTTTGAAATCAGGGTTGTATTTTATTGACATAAATCTGAGGCTAAAATTGATCATTTAAAAAAATGACATATAGATTTTTGCAATAAATGTCAAAAAAAGGAGGAAAACCTGGAGGTAATCAATTACTCTGTTTGACTGTCTGTTGTGAAACATCTTCAAATGGCATGTATAGGCTCACTCGTCTGGTCAGCAGATAGTTTCTTAACCAAATGTCATTGACTGCTTGTTATTTTCTTGAAAAAGGTCATTTAACTAACTGATGTCAAAGATGTTAAATGTTTGGGTTGATCACACTGCTAAGCTCTCACTGACACTTTGCTTCAACACAAGAAATCACTTGTTGTTCTTAATCAACACTTCAATCTGTTCGATAAAATGTGAATGATGATAGCAAATTAGTTCTTACCTTCCCCCTAAATGTGCAATATATCTGATGTCAGTTATATCGAGTGAATCCGTTCAACCCGTAACTTTAACCACTTTAAACTGCTTTTCTTCCAGCGCTGTTCAGGCTCTGCTGTTGCCGCTGCTGCAGTGAGCTGACGACGCTACAACTGGCTGCAAGATCATCAGGTCAGTTAAAGTTTCTTATTCACGGTCAGCAGAAAAGCTAAACATCTGATCCGGTTCATGTTGAAACCTTTACATTTTTCACACTTTGTCACCTTTAATATGTTTAAATAAAATCTCTTTTTTTTGTCCAATCTTGTTTGACAGTGTGAAATATCCAAAACTGTTCAGGAAAGATGTAAAAATATCCGCATGGCTGCATACCATCGGAGATAAAAGGGAAAATGTGTTGTTTTAAGTTAATCTGTCCACTTAAACTGTGACAGCCAAGGCTTCCCCGCCCTTCCTGACCAACTTCTGTGTTTAATTCTCTCCAAACGTCTGGATTTGTTACGGTGGATGAAACTCTGATATGCAGATATGCAACTTTACATCTTGTTCGGTTTAATGTGTGAGCTACCAGCCAGAGAAATTAAGAGGGCTGGAGCTCAGAGGGAGCAAGTTTTTTTTTTTTTTCTTAAAACCATTAATCTCCAGGGTTTTAATGAGCTACATAGAGTGTTCCAGTTAAGAAAACCACATGTTTTCCAGCTTCAAGTACATTTTGAAAGATAACATGCAGATAAAAGATAAAATATCTGGAAGAGACTAACGCCGTGGATCACTTAAGTGTGCACAGGTGTTCAAATCCTCACTTGGATGTCAAGTGCTCTCTGAAAACCAATATATCAACAAAAAAACATCTAAAGCGCTTACCTCGCACACTCGCAAGTCTAATAGGTTACAGCGTCAAGTCTTAGCTTCAATTACTTTTTAAAAAAAAATCAGCAGAGAGGAACGTTTGAGACGCTCAGGGAAAGTAAATTTAGATGTAGAGACATTCTGTAGATCAAAAGCCAAAGTGTTTACAGATGCAGAGGTCGTGGGTTCAGGTTGAGAGCGATTATACTTAAAAAAGCTCTCAGAGCACAAGGAGGCCGAGGGAAACCTGAGGCAGCTGCAGCTTTGCCTCTCAAAGTCGATGGCATCCAGCCAGACTCCCACGGGGGCCGATCAGATATTTATCTTCTCTGCTGCTGATGTGAAGCAACATGTGCGCGGATTATAGTTATAATTTTGCCATCATGACTGATCTCAACAAATTAGGCCAAGTCTGCTCTGGTGTGGTTCAGCTGGTGTTGACAGTTGGGTTATGACTGGAACAGGAGCCCTGAAGTACTTTTTCACTTTTCAATTATAAAAATTATAATTTCTCTGCCTGTAGTAAGTCCTCACTGCAGGCGGGACGATGCATTGAAGGTCCCAGACTGGAGCTGGATGATGCTTTGAAGGTCCCAGACTGGAGCTGGATGATGCTTTGAAGGTCCCAGACTGGAGCTGGACGATGCATTGAAGGTCCCAGACTGGAGCTGGATGATGCTTTGAAGGTCCCAGACTGGAGCTGGACGATGCATTGAAGGATATATACAAGATATATACAAATATAAAAAGGTCCATAAACAACTGATGAATTCCTAAAAGCACACTGACGTCTCCTCCAATGAAAAATTCTGAATCTGTGAATATAGACGTCTGCTTATTTCAAAGGTTAAATCCATGAAAAGTCCATCCTCACTGTTTACGGACAGCTTCAAGTTGTCACGACTGACTCCCAAACGAGCCGTGATGTCTCAAAAGCTGTATTTTGAAAGTGCAACCCGACACTAAATGGGTAAAAGTGACACCGAGGGCTCCTGACCAAACCTTCACATGAGACGAGTCGGGAGTGTGCCGGCTGTAGAGGCGACTGTGTTTTTGCTCCGAGCAGACTTAAAATATATTAAATTAAGTTTGTTAAAGGTATCCTGACCTAACTCTGCAATGAAATCTACAAGCTGCCACTCAGACGGAGACAGTTACTGTCAGGCCGGCCTGTTCATGAGCTCCAAAGCCCTGTAGTTGCATAAGATGAGATACGAGATGAGATTTATCCGCTGGCTTTTAAACAGGGATTCTGGAGGATTTCATGCTTGAGCTGACCTCACTGAGCAGCAGCAAAGCCCTTCCTGCCAGCACTTTGGTCATATGAGATTATTAAAGCAGCAAAGTCAGTATGAGAAACACGATAGCGTGTTTCATCAAGAACTGTCGCAATGTAGCACGGAGGGTTGCTGCGAGGCGCCGTAATGTGGCTGCGTGCATGCCCCCCCCCAACACCCTCACCCACTCCCACATGTGCAAGTCTTTGAGTTTTGTTGTAATGTCTTATTATGTTGCTCGTGTGCTGAGGTGTTTTTTTCCTAATCCCACACTGTGATCCAGCTATTTAGTATTGCACTTGGGTGACAAATTAGAAATTAGAAAGATATCCTGTGACTCACATAATGCAACTCCACAGCTTTTTTCATTTAGCCCCCCCGATTGGTTGACGTCTACGTCTGTCAAACTCATTCAAACCCACATCCGAGGTATTCTGTTAAAGATTTTGTAGTCTTGTATGTTAGTAACGTGATTTCAAGCTGCTAAATAATACGGATGATCATACGGAAATTTCCAGGCTCTCACTGCAGAACAGTGTGGATTTACATGTTTTCACTGAGCTGCAATCTGAAAAATAACTTAAAAAAAAAGAGAGAGAGAGAGAGAAAGAAACACAGAAGATTCATGAAAGACACTAAAAAAAAAATACTTCCAATACGAACTTCACATTCTTCTTTTTCCAGCTGCTCAGCCACCCAACCAAGCATGGACGTCCATTTAGCTTTTTCGGGGGCAACCTGGGGTTCAGTGTCTCGTCCACGGACGCTCTGACATGCAGACATGTGCAGCATGGAAATCGAACCACCAGCCCTCCGATCCATACACGACCCGCTCTGCCTCTCGAGCCTCAGCTGGCCTGTTTCCAGCGACGCGCCGTGATCACAAAAGGCTTCAGACGACGGTCACAAGTTCCAACCTTTTATTTGGATTATTTACATGTGTTGTAAAGGCCTCTGGCACCCTCCCAGTGCAGACAGAGGAGTCAGCATCATCACCTTCATCGCACAGTACGCACAAGTCATTAAAAATAACAGCAACAACTATTTAACATCAGCATGTAGAAATCCGACAAGGACAAGAGGGGAAAACAGGGGAAATGTGAAGAAAAGGAAGGAGAACTGGAGGAAGAAGAATTTTCCTCTGAAGGTAAAAAAAAGAGCTCGGATTGGTTTCAAAACCAAATTCCTCCCTGAGCTCCTAGTTCGGGAGTGAAAAGTAACGGCAAACATAAACATCATAAAGCAGATCTAATCATCTGCCATATTGTGGTGGATCAGCATGGCTTTCCTCGTTCTATTACAGGATGTAGCTCACCTTTGCATAAACTGATAAACCTGCTGTAATGGCTGATTATTCATGGGATTATCACAAGTATATACAAGGATGGATGGTGTACGGTACAGCCTACGCAAAGGTGAGCTTCATAACGCCCTGAACAAACTTACTGTAAGTCAACCCTAAACTGAACCAAGAAGTGGCAACAGAGCAGTGCTTCAGATTTTAGAATCAGACTCTGTTGTTTTTTTTTTGTAATTTGTTTAAGCAAATTTGCAGGAAGTCTCAAATTAGTTGCTTTTAAAAGTGTGACCAAACCGACCGTCGACAGAAGGTATGTGTTTGTTTTCATCTTTAACAGGATGCGGGAGGTTCAGGAAGAGGACAAATCAGCTGAAAGAAAAGACGTAAGAGAGATGGCAAAGGAGAGAAACTTTGAAAAGAACAAAGGAAAAGAAAGGGGGATGAGAGAAAATCAATCATGAAAGGAAGAATCTGGGCAAAGACTGGGCAAAGGAATAAGAGACGAATGGAGGGAAGGAAGAGAGAAAAGGAGGGAGGGAGAGAGAGAAAGTTCCAGAAATGGAAGGCAGTGAGTAAAGAAAGTGAAGAA
Organism: Chaetodon trifascialis; assembly: GCF_039877785.1. NCBI lineage: Eukaryota > Metazoa > Chordata > Actinopteri > Chaetodontiformes > Chaetodontidae > Chaetodon > Chaetodon trifascialis. The sequence continues at coordinate 3,025,358 of NC_092058.1, read as the reverse complement.
GAGAAAAAGATGGAGGGATGATGACCTGGACAGACGAAGATGGAAGTTCAGAATTCATCAACAGCAGTAAATCTTGTCTGTTCCTCTGTTTTGACCTTTTATTACTGAAATGTGGCAACATACTGAGGACTTTGACGCGTCCATCACCGCCTCCACTGCCTGACGGTGATTTCACCGCCTTCCTTAATCAGCACAAACACATCAACTGCCAACAGTCTTTTGTTAATTCACTTTTTCTTTCTTTTTTGGGGGGAGTTGTTCTCTCTGCTTTGAGGTGGGCGGGACCGCATCTCTGTGCACCAATCAGGATTTAGCAGTATTTGAATCAACGCGCTGTGACAGCTGTGGGATTGTTGGCTCGTGTTTCCAGGACGCTGTCGGTCACATGTGATCGTGTTTGATTGTTTAACTCATCATGAATAATATCTGGCAATGTTTTTAAAGACTTTCATTTTGATTGTTGCACCTTCAGTATTTAATGTTATATGAAAATGCTTCACATCTGAAGCCATATTTTCCCTTAAGCAGGAACCTTTGTGCAAACTTCAGCAAACTTTCATATAAAAAAGCCAAACACATTAATGATTTTCAGCAAATTACTTGCGATTGATGTCTGGAATGTCAGGAAAAAATTAGCCATAATGTGAAGTGTGGTGGTTTTTAGTTAACGGACTAAAACTTCTAAAACCACCTGCATGATCTTTACTGTGCATGTGGACGTTGCCAGTGTGGAAATTGAATTTCACAGCCTTCATCTCCAAGAATACATTAATAATAGCAACAATTAAGACATTTGTGAGTGTTTCTGCATAAAAGCTGCATAATTCCAAGTTCCAAGTTGAAACACAAACCAACCTTCTAACAACTGATAATATAACTTGAAGGTAATAAACATGAACATGTGTTTTTAATTGATAATAAAACCTGTTTATATTGCCACATTTTTCTTAGTTTTTTTCTTACCCCGCTTCTCCATGTTGAGCTCTCAAACTTAAGATAACAGTTTGTTGTGTATAAAACATCGAATACAAGCCGTCTTTTATATGTAAGCGACATAATCTGGGGTGCCGACCGCAAGGTTGAGAAACGATCCATTTCAGGATGAGTGGTAGCGTCACGTTCATCATGTCTGTTATTAATAACTAGTTTCAACATTTCCACGACATTGTGTTTGGACGAGTTATCCTGCTGATCAATACGCTGCATTAGAACCCAGCAATAATCGATTATTGTCACATATTAGCTTTCAGTGGAATAGTTTGGGTATAGTATAGTCTTATCTTATCTTATCTTATCTTATCTTTCACAGGAGTTGGAGCAGGACAGTTAAATATATGGAGGTTAAAAGTCTTTTTTTGTGTGACAAACAGTATTTTAATGGTATTTACCACATTTTCAAGACGTGCTACTGAAGCAGCTACAATTAAATCAAAGTAATTTTTTTTTGTGTTGAATTATGTTGGTTGCCCGTAGACAGATTTCACATGTTTGTGCAGATTATAAGTGATGAACTGGAAGTGTAGCAGTCAGTTACTACCAAATTACACAGTTTCTTCCTGGGAATGTTCTGGAAATTATCAGGAAATAATTCTGAAATTATGTAACCAGAAAAAGAAAGTGTTTCAAATGAAACATTTGTTTGATTTATCTGATGTGGCTTTTCTGCTGGGATTTGTTTCTGGATTTAATTTCATAAAAATTTGCACTAACAAGGTCGGTGACCAGCAAGCCTCAGTATGTTACCGCTTCAGTCGTGTTGTTTGAAGTCCTGCAAAGCAGCAGATGTTGATCTGATGAGCTCTGGTTTTTCCAAACGTGGCTGCCGTCAACTGCAGATCTCTGGTGTGTGTGTGTTTGTGTGTGTGTTTGTGTGAGTGAGAAACCCATTGGTTTAAGATGCATTTTGATGGCGGACTGCTGTTTTACTATCTCCCTGTGGCTCTGACACAGCATCGAGTTTCCGTTGCAGTGTGTTGTTTCTTCTGTGTGTGTTACTGTGTGTAACTCATCAGTTTATGATGTGCTCTGGCAATACCCTGCTGTTTTAGTATCTTCCTGTGGCTCTGACAAAGCATCAAGTTTGTCTCTCTGTGTGTTTTTACTGTTGTGTTTGCATGTGTGTGTGTGTGTGCCGGGCTCCCTGCTGTTTGACGGCCGTATGCTGTCATCCAGATCTCTGTCTGTCCATGCTTCTGTCTCTCTGTCTGTCTGTCTGTCTGTCTCTCTGTCTCTTCCTCCACAGTCCTCAGCTCCTGAAGCACAGAGGACAGATCGTTAACAAGGCAAATAAACGTTGGCAGTAATCAGTCACAAGTTAAAATCACGAAAGCATACATGACAGAACAGAGAGGAAGACATGAAAAAATAAAGAAAAACAAGTAACACTGAGAGTCTACATCCATGTGAGCGGCTCTGTGGGGTTAGACTTAGGATCAGCGTTGATATCTGAGCTAAAGGCTAATGTCAGAATGCTAACATGCCAAACCTGAAAATGTAAAGATGTTAGCATGTTAGCTAATTATCAGCAAACACAAAGTGCAGCTGAGGCTGATGGGAGTTTACTTTTTTTTTTAAATTTACCTTCTTTATTGACTTTTCTTTACAGATGCACAGCCAGTGTGCGGATCCATACATTGCAAGCAAGTTCAAGTCAGCATTTTAAGAAAAATAGAACAAACCTGACAGTAACAAGCAAAATACACTGAATGAAAAATAAGAAAGAATAAAAATAAATAAAAATAATACAATTAATAATAAATAATAATCATGCAGTAATAATTAAGATGCACATTCTTGACAGTTAGGTTCATCACAAAACAATGTTACAGGTTGTTCAAAAGAAGCTATCTTGGTTCGTTCATCTCTCCATTCCTTAAAACTGATCTTTTCTCCTGACTTCCAATGTCTCAAGACTACCCTGTTTCCTGCTGCAAGAGCTAGTTTCACCCACGTGCGCATTTGTGTGGACAGGCCGGATTTCCTCGGCAAAATACCCAGAACACATAGAGCAGGCCCCTCCCTGAACTCTACCTTCAGTACTTTATGAATACATTGGATGATAGCCACCCAAAGGTTGTGCACCATCTCACATTCATAGTACATATGTACCAGTGTGCCCCTTTCCTTCTTACCTCTCCAACACTCATCATCTCATCATGGCATAAACACTCATCATGGGAGTTTAATGTGAAGACAGGACCAAAGATGGCGCTATATATAAAGTCAGAAGGTCACCAAAGTTTTTACAATTAATTCTGGGAGGCACATGAATGTGTGCACCAAATTCCATGTAAATCCATTCAGTAGCTGTCAAGATATTTCACTAAAACCCCAAAATGCCAACCTCATGCTGGTGTCAGAGGAAACGCCTCTGTGTGTGTCTGTGCTGCATTTCAGTGGGTGTTAACATAATATGTTGAACGTGCGAACTGACCAATCAACAGCCATAAACAGACGACACCGCCGACGCTGCTCACATGGCTGAGAAACAGTGAGGCAGAATGAAACGTTGAAATTTACAGAATGAAACAAAGCTTTAATTAATCAAAACATCAAAGACATGTTGTTCAGATACACACTCTCGAATTCTTGAAATATTTTTGGCAAAACAAGCAAACCACACTGGAAACAAAAGGTTCTCCAAGTGTGCCACAGAAAGTTCCAGGCAACAACAATCTACACGGAAAGATCCTGAGAGGCTTTATTAATCGATCTATGGGCCCTTTCCTGAAAAGGATCCTTGTGTCAAAGTTTAGTTTTAAGACTTGCTGCATGCTGATTATTCCTAAATTATCATTTTCATTGAAATTACCCAGGGCAGCATTACAGCAAAGAGAAACGCTATCTTCCTAACAAGCATCCAGCATCTCATATTTCTCCCCCTCATGTGGGCATTTGAACTTGTCAAGGTGAAAACCAAATCTTTTTGCACAATTATGACTCTTATTCTTGTTCGCATTATCTAACCTATCTGATCCATCGACTTGTGTTCGTCAATCTCGAGTGTGCGAGACACTGCTGACTCATGCTGCTCATTTCAAGGAACAGTTCAACATGTGCTTTCTTTGTGAGATACATTAGTTTGAGCATGCCCCTTCCCCTAAAGTCACAAATCATCGTCTTGACGTTTCTGTTAAGGTTTGCATTAAACAACACTTAAAAGGTGTTGATTGGTGTATTTTTCACACTATGACATGAATGCGGTGCCATATGTGACACAGACACTGAGCTTCACATCAGCCTCTTCTACTCTCTATCTGGAAGGAACACAATAGGGTTTTTTTTTCAAAATGCTGGCGTATTTAATTTATATTTCAGACAATAAAACATAGAGTGAGATAGAAGGACAGCAGACGTTCCAGCTGAGCTGAAGCATTTTCAAAGAAAATGCACCTCAGATTTACGAGCTGTGGAAACATCAGGCATGTAAATCAAACGTGCTTAGTTGAAAATATTTGAATCGGTTTCTGACAGATTGACTTATTTACGCCCATTTCTCCTGCTCCGTTCGCAAGGGAGGTCATTTAAAGAAGTTTTTCAGTGCTGGAGGATTTTCATAAAACTGGGCTATGCAGTGGAAAGACACAAATATATTTGAAATAGATGCCACATGAACAGAGAAACCGTTTTGGTCTCCACAGCTAATTTCCCTGTTCGTCACGAATACGGAGTTGAATGTTGATATAACTCTGCTGCTCATTTTAATTCAGGCTTAAAGTTATGCTTAATTACAGGCATGGCTGTTCAAATAAAAATAGATATAATAACGCTATACTAGTACCTAGCATCCTCAGCTAGCATTAACACATAGGCTAACATAGTTAGCTTGCAAGCTAAATGTGGTAACAGGATGTGCTGTGGGGTTATTTTGTGCTATTACTTTTGAATTGGCTAACATTAACTCTTCTTTTTCTTCTCATGTTGGTCAAATAAGAGCAACGTTAGCATTTCTTCAAGGGTTGCTAGTTTGCTATTCTGTCTTGCAGTTCCAGAGATCATCCATGTGGCTGCAGGGTTACTGTAGTTAACATTACAATGAGTTATTTTCTGAGCACTGATTGAACCCAATATTCTGGATTAGCATCACAGACATTAAGAAAAGTGAGACAGAAGGTCTTATTTCTTGGTAAATGTAAGTAACCAAATGTATATCGTAAAAGGCTGAATTAGCTCACTTGTTAGCTCATAACCTGTGTGGGCAATTAGGACTTCAGTTTAATTGAGCTTTGTTCTTAATACAGACATCAGAGCAAGACAGAAGAAAAAAGGGAGACAGCCCAGACCAGACATGGAAAGAGAAGATGAGTGAGGACGTAAGAGTTTAACCATAACTTACGTCCACATCAAACCAACACCCTTGGCTAAACAGTGCACTAAAATATGTTTCTGAAAATATTTGGGGTGAGGAACAGGCAGCGCAGTAACATAATCTTGATTCATATTTGATCAGTTTTGCCGCGGTTGACGGTTTGATTTGAGAAACATGTGGTGATACATGTCTTTTTTTGTCCTCGTTGAACTGTCTTGCCTTTCTGACTCTGAAATAAATGGCAAAAACATCTAATGTTCATGCTTGAATACATTTTTTGGATCCACAGCTTTAAATGAAACCACGGTGGTCTTTAAAGTATTGAAGGACAACTCCAGCCTTGATTGGTCGGACCTACAGCACCACATTGTGCTGAGGGAAAGTGTTTTTGGGATTGGGTGGCACATGAACTCAACAACCCTGTTCTGAATAGTGATGTTTAAGACAGTCGGACAAACCAAAAAAAGAAAAATTAATAAATAAATGCAGTGCACCATCAGTAGATCCTCAAAGTCCTAAACTACCAGTTTAATCACTGCACCACAAATGCCATAAAATTTTGCAATTGTGCGTTTCTGCAAACCAAGGACGCATTTAAGAGTGACATAGTTCAGATTACAGGTATATATATAGGAACTGAGTTTCTCATCAGGTGGAGGAGATGGTGGTGATGTGACAGGTAGGCAAGCAAAACACTGTTGGAGGATGTCAGGACATTTTCAGCCTGTGTTTGTGACAATAAATCTGGGCATTTTAAGCCAATTTCTGACCAAGAGGGTTTTGTGCCTAAGGCTTAACTACTGCATCACAACAAAAATTGAAAACTGAACTAAATGTAAAGTTTGAATGTAAAGTTTCAGCATATCCGTGGTTTGCAGAAACGTACAATGCCAACATTTATTCTGACGATGGAGACTGAACTGAGCTCACTGCTGCTGGGTTGTGCTCAGGAGCTCAGCAGCTTAAGAGCAACTGTGATCACCAAGAGAGGAAATCAGACTGTGGGCTGGCCATGAATACAGTGTCAAAGCTGTGTTAAACATGTCCATTTCTTGGTGTCAGTCCACTATACTGCAGCTTTCGTCCAAAAATGTGCACAGTAACTTTAAAAGTAAGGTTTTTGCGAAGTGTGCTAACTGCTAAAAATGGAAAAGAGGACAAGGTTTTGGTACCGTGTTCTTTTATAGACCCATTGCACACTTCCTGCATAGCATCAAATGTATACAGACAAATTTTGTAAATAGCTGGCAGTCGTGGGTGTGCAATGTCTTCCATAAAAAATGACTAATGCAAAAGTGAAAATCACTTTTTAAGAAACCTACTACAGTAAAAGTAAAAATGTACCTGGGTAATACATTTCTCAAAGTTACTTTCCATTTTCATGTTCTGAGTGTGAGCAGGCCAATGCAAGATAATGAAAAACAGCACTTGTCGAGACAACTTACGAAACTCATGAAAGTAATGTTAACGTTAAAGGTTGCATTTCCGAAACTTACCAATTTCAAAGCCCAGCAGACCACCACTAATAAGCTGATGTCATTTAATTGGAGTTGGAGTTAATTAGCACAACATCAAAGATTAACATTACAAATGAATATTTAACACAGCTAACGTTAGCTTGCCAGCTAAACTCTCATCTACAGGTGTTTTTCATCATGCCACTGTTGTTGTTGTTGTTGTTGTTGTTGTTGGAGTTTGGTATAAAACGTGGCCAGGGATTGATGCTGCAAGCTGTCTCTTGCGCTGTGTTTCGCTCCATCTATTGCATCGTTAAAAAACAGGTGGTGCTTCTTTGTCTTCCAGGCAGCCATCAGCTCGGCATCTGCAGGTGAGGTTCTCCTCGTGCCCCCCCCACACACACACACACTACACTCAGATGATTTATATGGGGGGTATAAAAGGAACATATAGTAAAATAAAGTACATTACTGGCTCAAAAGTATACTACAGTAAAGAGACAGACAGTTTAAAACGGGAACATGAAAAGCTCGTTTCCTGAAAACCAAACTTTTTTTTACACATTCAGCATATCGACTGTGTTAGGCGATAAAGTGGCAGGTGTTTCGCTTTTCACTGTTCTGCTGCTCCCACAAAAATCAGTGCAGGTTTAAAGGACAACTTGTTTGCGCGAAAGCTTCCTTTCTGGGGCCGTCTTGCAACAGACACCGAACATGGCTTCCCAAACTATTGCAGTAAATTAGCGATGCATCATCTTGGACAGAGTTTCTATTGTTAGACTGACATTTGCTTGTTTTTGGGCTTTTGTGTTGCCATGATAACCCATGTGTGAACAGTATGATGGACTCGAGGCTTAAAATATGACGTGCACATCACTGAGCAGAGTGCGAGAGAAACCCTGCATAAATAAACGCTTTGATGTGCGAGTGTGGAGAAAGTGAAGAAGCTGGACAATATACTGTAAAGATAATAAACATTGTGGAAAAGTACTGACAGTCATCGGCAATGTTTCCACACTACACATGATCACTCTTTGTGATGCAGCTGCCTCCTCTGCTGGAGAGCACGGGCCTTCTCTTCTTCTGTGGTGAATTATTGCATATTGTCAGGAACATCAGTGCGACGGGGCAGAAACACACTCTGGCCGGGACTCTCACATGTAAAACTGGACTGATATTCGCATTCTGCCTGAAGCTGGTGCTATAAGGGCAGCAGTTTACCTAATGTGATGTATTTGACATCTTCTACAGATTTCCATGCACTAGGACTATAAATCAGTTTAATTCTTCACATAAAAGTTCAGCTGGACTTCATTCTTCAGCTGTATTTTTACACCTCGTTCAAATTGCGCCTTGCCTGAGGAGCTAACTGCCAATATGATGGGGTGAATTCCACTCATGCTGAAAATGTATGATGTATGGAATTACGGTTATATGGTATTCGGACAAAAGCGTGCCTGTAAAGACGAATGTTACGTAACTGTGACAGTGACATATGCTTTAGGTTACCACCGTGCCCTGTTCCCTTCCCTTTCAACTTCACAAAGCCTCAGTTTCTCTTACTTCATCAGCGACATTCAGACTCCCATACACAGTAATTTACCACATTACTGTATCCAGGGACCAAGAACTCAGAATACAGCTGAAAACACAACAGCCACCTCGCAAATGGCTAACGCTATGAACAGCACAAAAATGACAATACTAACATAAAGCACCATATTCTGAACAGACACATTACTGCACAACTGCAAACTTAACTGCTCAATCCAGCAATGCATGATGGGAAATGTGGGCCATTGCCATAGCAAACATGGTGCAAAGACACACACACACACACAGAGGAGCAACACACTCCACTGAGGTTGCAAAATATAGATAAATCTATTTATTCGGTGGCTTTTTATTGGGAATCAACCTCATGACAATATTTTGGATGGTTTGGACTTCACACCAGAGCAGATGAGATGAACTTTATGTCTTTGTGGTGCAACCAAACATCAAAACAGCTTTTAGTATCAAACTGACTAGTTTCAACGAATCATTTATCTCTTAAATTAAGAGAGAACTTGCACATAGCTGGAGCAACAGGCCACGGGTTAGGCTGAGGGCATAGCAACGTATATGTCTGTAACATAGAGCCAATTATAACGCTTGTTGTATTTTCACTGTATTTTGGGTAAAAGTACATGCAGAAGTAGTGTAATCAGTAATGCATTACTCTACACAGACAGTAATATTGTAAATTAACATAACTTTCTGTACTTATTACTTTTACTGTATCCATTTGACGGTGGCTGATGCAAGACATTTTATCTCCCCTCCAGATGAATCTCCAACAGCCTGGCTTCACTTTGTGTTTAGAGCTAATTAAAAAAAAAAAAAGTTTTATCTTAAAGATTATTTTGTTGGCATGTTTTGCCTACAGTGACAGCGAAGAGGCAGACAAGAAATGTGGATGAAACGGTCATGGCTGGGCGGCAGTGGCTCAGTCTGCACCGACTTGGCTTGGGAACCAGAGTTATCTGGTTCGAGTCCAGCATGGACCACAGTATGCGCTGGCAGCTGAGCACTGTTGGGCTGCACTTCAGCGAATCCTAACTGTGATCCTTATCCTAACTGCTTGTATCACCGAGTAGTGCGTGCATGTGGCAGCTCCGTCACATCTCCAACTAATGCACGTCTATGTGCCTTGTGTGTGTGTGTGTGTGTGTGTGTGTGCATGTTTGTGTATTTGAAGAGTGTAAAAACTGAACATCCACAATGCAAGATTAATAAAGTGCTTTCTTCTCTATTCAAAATACTGGCAGCTCACACTGTTAGCATAGCGGGCTGATGTTAACACTCGGCTCAAAGCAGCATTGGGCATGAGTACAAACTCACAGAGGCGCCAGCATGGCTGCAGACTCGTGTGTTTAATACTGACTGCTTTGGGTCTTCATGTCTTACATCACTGCCTAACGCCTGTGGAGTTACAGACAAAAACACAAGGTAAAAGTGCAAATTACATAAAAGCTGAATAAAACCTGTTCTTTATCGTGCCAGTGACAACAGTGACGCTTCAGTGGTCCCATAAATAAAGAGTGGAAACCATGGACCACAGAACAACCAGAGCAGACATCCACACCGGCTGTGTGCCCAGAAGGGAGGAGACTGTAAAGCAATAAAATGCTTTGTGGTGCAACACAAAAATAATTACCGACTCGAAAGCAGTTTTTCAACAAGGTCTTGCTCTTTATATTATTCATCCATCAGTAAGGAACTGGAAACACTGAGGATAATTCAGCACTCTGCTAATGAAGGAGGACACTGCCCCGCTTTCTCCGTCCAGTCGAATGCCTTTGGTCTTTAATTTAATTGAGAGAAGAAATTTGGAGAAAGTAAATCTCTCCTTTAAACTCCACAGGAGCTGGTCCTACTGTGAGATCTGTGTGACGGCTCGTCAAACTAAACATGTGAAGATGATTAAACTTTGTTTTAAAACAGAGAGATTTCTAGATTATAAGTGAGTGATGCTTCAGACAGCATGTAAATGGTTGTATTTCAGTGCACAGCAGAGGTCCGAACTCAATGCTGAAATATAGAGGCAACATTAAAGAGCTGTGCGTAATGTGAACTTTGATTATTATCAAAGTTACATTAACAAAGAAAAGCTCATTTCTGGTAACTGAAATAAAACCTGAGAAAGTTCTGTATGGTCCTTTAACCCGACCTTTACGGTGGCTGACGAGGGAAAACGCCAAAAGGCTGCAAACACAGGAATGATGCAAAGCCAAAAACACACAAACACATAAAACAAATGCAACAGAAAAATGCTGCAAGAGAAAAATGCTGCAATCACAGAAACAATGCAGAAGCACAAACTTACAAACCCACAGAACTAATGCGAAAGAAAAATGCTGCAAATATCAAAAACACACACAAAACCCCAAAAAACAACTGCAAGAGAGAAACGCTGCAAATTCACTCCACAAAACAGAAGTGGGATGGACCTCTGGGACCAGACCCTCTTGAAAGACAAGAAGAAGAAGAAGAAGAAGAAGAAGAAGAAGAAGAAGAAGAAAGTTGGCGGTAAGTTACGGTACATTTTCCTCTATGTATTTTTTTTAAACACTTGGCCGTAATCTTGTACATTATTACTTCTCGTTCTTCTTCTTCTTCTTCATGTCTTTCAAGATGGTCTAAGAAATTTAAAAAGCAATGAAGAAATTAAAACCAATGTCAGCTTAGATAAAATCCTCATTCCCTCGAGCAGGTCGTTCCATAGCTTTGGAGCCCTGATGGCAAACAATCATGTGTTCACAAAGCGGTGAACCTCGCTCGTGAACGACACCAAACAGGTGATTTTTGGAGCGTTTCCACATCGTTCCTTGTCTTCAGTCGCTCAGATTCAGAATAAACAGATATTTAGAGAAATCAATGAAGCCGGTGAGGTAAAAAGGGTGAAAAATCAGATTTATTGTCTTTGTATCGCTTTCGTTTATGCTCTACATTGCGCCCCGACCCTCTTGGAATTGGAGTCGTAGAAGTGCTTTCGCATCTCATTTTTGTCTCATTAGATTGAACTCTGTGGGTCGCCTTTTCCCCTCCACATGTTGTTTGTTAACTAGTTTAGAAGCCAGAGGTTGAGGAAGGGGCTTGAGGTGGTGAGATGAGGGAAGTACATTCTGGTGCTAATTACATTTATTGTAATTTTGCCTTTGTCATGGAAAAAACTAAATGAGATATATCAAAAACAGAAATATTAAATAAATGAGGAATTTGGATTTTTTTTTTTGGGGGGGGGGATTACCTTCCTTATCTAAACATATAAGTGAAATCACAACATACTGCTGACAAAAGGTCGAGTGGCACACGCTTGGATCAGAACCGGATGTTCTGGTTTCACATTGACTCATTTGCACTTGCCCCGGGACCCCAAATCCCTCGAGGCCACAAAAGTCACAACGCCCCCTCCTTATCATGTCACCTGGTGCTGCAGAGGGGTCCTTCAGTCGCTTGGGACCCAAAGAAAAATGACGAGCTGTTGGTGAGCGCAGTGCATCTGTTCATGACTTGAACGCTGGTCACCTCTCTAATGTCACCTGCGTACTTTAAATAATTCCTGTGTGTCTTGATAAAGAAATGGATTTTAAACATCAATAAAGATCAAAACATCCCATTCAATTCCAGAGAGAAAGTTTCTTTTTAAATATCTGGCAGCAAAGCTTGTGTTTCACATGAGAGAGCTTAATAAGGTCATCAGTTTGGAAATGCTAAGCTAATGAAAGCTATGACGTCCTGTTCAATAAAAGCAGCAGGACTGCTCAGTGTTTAGCCCGAGCAGCCTCGACCTTCGGAGAAGGAAAGTATTTTACCACAGGGAGCAATATGAAAACAGCTTTCTGTTTTAATTGTGAGTGGCGTGATCAAGTTTCACGAGCTGGACTTGAATCCACGTTTCTGGGAGAAGCTGCTGTGCTGCACAGACACGCAGAGGCCAAACAGGCCAGTGCAGTTTGCCTCTGTTATCTGACGAGACACAGTGTAGAGGCGCTCTGATAACGTCCTGCTTCATAAACACTGAGGGGCTCTTTCTCACCGATCTGTGCACATAATTAGGCACCAGCCTGGGGGGGCCTTCAGTTACAGACAAATACATCTGAGCTCGTGTTTTGAGATGTTATGTAGAGACGAATGTCAGGGTTTGTTTAGTTGAACTGGACTCTTGGATGAAGAGTAGCACCTTCACAATGACTCCAAACCACAGAGCAGACGAAGCTCCACTGGGATCCTCATCAGGCTTCTGCTCAGAGGAAATAAAAAATAGAGATTTTGAACCACACAGAAAAGGCTGTTTTTGTATTTGAGATCTCTGTAGAGGTAGCTGGAGGTGAACTTTTATTTGTGCTGCTGAACAAGCACCTTACAAACTCAGTATTAATTAATAATGCACAACACATCTGTATCAAATTAAACAGGACATGATGACACTACAATTCAAAATGCATCATGAATCTGAGCCAAAGCAGTATTTTTAAACTCTTTTGTAAATAATGTGCACAGCCTCTTTAGCTGATTTTATTAAGCATCTGTTTTTATTGTCTATTTGTTCTTGGTTCTTTTCCTAAACCTCCTTTTTATTCCCTTTACTCCTTTTAGTTTCTACCTTAACATTAGGAAGGATGTGTGTGCATGAGTGATCTTGTTTTCAGCCTGCACACACTGCAAATTTCCAATTCTGACTCATTTTACGCACTCGGACCGAGCTTATTTTAAGATGTTTCATTAAAACCTCAAGGCCCATTCATTCTCATTAGATCAAAATCAGCATAAAATGTAGTAAATTAATAGTTTCTTTTAAAATAATTCAGTGGAAAACAACTCCTTAATGGGTGAAATAAAAGACGGGAAGCGATCTAAAGTGATGACAACTGTCAGTAAATGCTGGAAATAAGCAGTCTGAAGAACCAGAGCGGCCGTTCTGCAGTGGGTGTGAGCGTGATCATACAGAGTTCTTCATACAGAAAGCCTGCTTCTCCACAAAAAATCATCTCCCCTTACTGCTGTGTCTTAAGTCTTAAGAAACTGAATATGACTGATTTGGTACTTGTTTGATAATTTCTTGCTCCTTGCAGTCGGGTTCAAATTGGAAGACGTCGAGGCTGATTTGCGTCTGATTTGCCCCTTCAAAGCATTACAGAGAGTTCCAGACATGACGAGGCTGCCCCAGAAAATTGACCTGTTTGATATAACTCTGGACCGAACCTCGCCATTTTGCCCTGTGCGAGCCTTCGTCACGTCGGCTGGAGAGAGACGCTAGCAAAGCGCGGGACAAGTCCACCAAGAGATTAAAGTTTTCTCTGGAGGACTTCAAACGGATCGTGTTTCAGTCATACAGAGCCGTCATTGTCAGGCAATAAACTTTACTTTACATTCAATAAACCTAACTGCGCTGGCATGCTTCTGAGAAGTGTCTCCTTTCTCACCGCAAGAGGACATTCAAATGGTCATCTGCAAAAAGTTAGCATGTTTTATGTGTTTTTTTTGCGCAGCTGAGACGGTAAAAATGCTCACTGAGAAGCGGCACAACTGCTGCGCATCGTAGCCGTCCCTGCAGAGATGTTCTCACATGTGCATGAAACACTGTACTTCGTCTAATGTGTTTCTAATATGGCTCTGCCACAAAAACGCTCCGTTATATTGTTGAAGTCCTTAAAATGATGTTACTCATTTCACCCTCATTTAAGTAACAATCAGTGTCTCACCATGCAAAGGTATGTCTAAAGTTTAATGGCCTCACACACACACACACACACACACACACACACACTCTCGTATTTGTTATCTTTTTAGGGCCTCCAATAAATGCCTACCTTTCGAGGACCACACTTTCCAGACATCATAGGAGCACATGAATGACACTCCTGAACTTGAAAAAAAAAATCTATTTTAATATCACTTCATATTTAAGATATTCATTAAGAAAAGGAAAATTGTTACTTTCCATATACTTATACTATATTTGTTAGGTCCATCTCAACTTTTTTTTTTTCCCCCTGCTGCACTGGCTTTTATGAGTTAAATCAACTACATAGAGTAAATCTTAAATATCCTGTATGCATCACTACTGTATAAAACTCAAAAAAGCTCTACTTTACTTGTAAAAATAAGTGAGACAAGGTAACAAGCTCTAACTACTATTTACAAACATTCCTGTCTTTATTCCATCCTTCTGATATGTTTTTGTCTTGAAGGAAGTGAAAGAACAAGGTTAAAGTGAAGTAAATGTGAAGTGTATTTTCTCAGAAAGCATAAAGCATTGTCACAGCCATGGCCCTGCCCCAGTATTTCCCCTTGTGTTTCCCCCTTCCATGCATCTCCTGTGCTCCTGTCTGTCTCTCTCTGTGTATGTGGTGTTCTTGTGGCACTCCCCCCCTCAGTCTCCTGGCTTCTGGATCCCAGTTCAACCAGCACACCTCTCTTCCATCAGCTCCTCACCTTCTCCAGCATTTCTACCCTGGCTCATCAATCACTGTCTCAAATACTGTTCAGGTTCATAGGCCACCTAAAAGTTCTAGTCATTTTTGAGAATCTTTTGTTTCCATGTTTTATGCTTGTGCTCACCATTTTTCCTTGTGCCCTGGGATCAACATACCTGCCTGCCTTCTTTTGTAGTATAATTTTCTGACTGGTATGTGATGATAATGAAGCAATGTCATGTGAAAGTATAACATAACAGTATAACATAACTGAAAACATATACTGAGCATGTGTGTGAAACTTAAAGAGCACCTTAAAGTCACAAGCTAATGATTTACAATCATTCCCTCATCTATAATCTCTGATTGTGTCTTTTACTATGAATATCATTTAATTGATTGTCTGTATAATCTCACCATGGTTTTGAATGTAATCCTAAATGCACTTACAAGAGAATATTGTTCTTGTTTCTTAATTAATCGTTTATTATTCTTTTTTAAAAAAAAAAAACAAATAAGCCAAAACTGAGAAATAGTTGTATGATCCTGACTTTGTTATCCTTTTTAAATAAGCAAAAAGGCCAAAGCTGAGAAACAATAGTGTAATCTTTGAGAAGCTGGTAAAAAATAAAAAAGGCGTGATCTCAGGAAATAAGGATGAGCTGAAGGCTGTGCAAAAGAAGCTGAGAAGGAAGATCCGAGAGGGGAAAAACACCTACAGAAGGAAGAATGAGGATCAGCTGTAGCAAAAAAATGTCAGTGGAGTCTGGAGAGGCCTAAAACCCATCTCTGGCCACAGGGAACCTGACTCCCAAGCTGCAGAGGACCAAAAGTGGGCGAATGACCTGAACATATTCTTAAACAGGTTTGATCAGTCATCTGCCCCTCCCCCAGCCCAGTCCTCTATGCTGCAGCCCCCCCTTCCCCCCTCTACAAGGCTCAGGCTCCCCTCAGGGCTGTGTCCTGAGCCCTCTGCTGTTCACCATGATGACACATGACTGCGTCCCTAACCACTTTGTGAAGTTTGCAGACAACACAACAGTGGTGGGCCTCATCAGGGACAACAACAATCTGGCCTACAGAGAGGAGGTGGAGCAGCTGGTGGGCTGGTGCAAAGTCAACAACCTGATCCTGAACGTGGATAAAACCAATGAGATCACTGTCGATTTCAGGAAGAACCAACCCAGTCACGCTCCACTTCTCCTCAACAACACAGCTGTGGAGCTGGTCAGCAGCACCAAGTTCCTGGGGGTGCACATCACAGACAACCTCACCTGGTCTGTGAACACTGCGTCACTGCTGAAAAGGGCACAGCAACGCCTGCACTTTCTGCGCAGGATGAGGAGAGCCCACCTGCCCCCGCCCATCCTCACTACATTCTACAGAAGCACCATAGAGAGCATTTTGACCAGCTCTCTGTGTGGTATGGAGGCTGCAGCGCCGCCAACAGGAGGAACTTGAGGAGAGTGGTGAGGACAGCAGAGAAAATCATTGGGACTTCTCTTCCCTCCATTCAAGACATTGCAC
Source organism: Chaetodon trifascialis (assembly GCF_039877785.1). NCBI lineage: Eukaryota > Metazoa > Chordata > Actinopteri > Chaetodontiformes > Chaetodontidae > Chaetodon > Chaetodon trifascialis. Next base: position 3,009,105 of record NC_092058.1, on the reverse strand, counting down.
CTAAATGCTGCATGTCCCGTACGGTTAACATTATCAGGGACTCTTCACATCCCCACCATGGTCTGCCCTGCTGGCCTCTGGAGAGAGCTTCTGCAGCATTCGGTGCAGGACCACCAGGTTCTGCAACAGCTTTTTCCCTCAGGCCATCAGACTGCTGAACTCTAAATAAGCATCTTTGCACCACAGTTGCCACCTCAGGTCATTCGTCTCATATACACTTTAAAATTACTTAATTGTACATCTGTGCTGCTTGTTTTCATTGTTTTTCATTCACCGCACATCCCTGCTGCTATGCTTTAACTTAACCTTTATTCTACTGTTTATTGTACACGCTGTTATTTTACATACTGTTTATTTATACACTGTATATACAAAATTATTATTCTGCCGCTTATTTTACATTCTCTATGATAATTGTATGTGTGTGTATATATATATATTTTAATATATATAAACTATTTTCTACCCTGTGAACTAAACTACAACACTCAGCTCACTGCCACCCCCCACTGCTCATCTCATCAACCCAACCCACCCACACACCCATACCCTCCAGCACACAGCCCCCCTGCTCCAACCTGTCCCTCACAACAACCCAGGTGAGAAACCAGCTCCAGAGGATCAAGGCAAGAAAGGCTGCAGGCCCAGACGGCATCAGCTCCAGGCTCCTCAAGTCCTGCGCAGATCAGCTGTGTGGGATTGTTGAACACATGTTCAATCTGAGCCTGAAGCTGGGGAAAACATCCTGCATGGTATCGGTGCCCAAGACTCCGCACCCCAAGGACCTCAGCAGCTACACTGACATTAACATCCCACCTAATGAAGACCCTAGAGCGGCTGGTCCTTGTTCATCTCCGCCCCCTGGTGAGCCCATCACTAGATCCACTTCAGTTTGCCGACCAGCCTGGCATTAAAGTGGACGACACCGTCATCTTCCTCCAACACCGAGCTCTCTCTCACCTGGAGAAACCTGGGAGTACTGTGAGAATCATGTTTTTTGATTTCTCCGGTGCTTTCAATACCATTCAGCCTGCACTTCTGAGGGACAAGCTGGAGCACACCGGGGTGAACCATCACCTCACACACTGGATTCTGGACTATCTCACCAACCGTCCACAGTATGTGAGGACCCGGGACTGTGTGTCCGACACGGTCATCTGCAGCACGGGGGCCCCGCAGGGAACGGTCCTGGCTCTGTTCCTCTTCACCCTCTACACTGCAGACTTCTCATACAACACACCCACCTGTCACCTGCAGAAGTTCTCTGACGACTCTGCAATCATCGGCCTCATCACAGATGGGGACGACAGAGTACAGAGAACTGATGCAGGACTTCGTGGACTGGTGCCAGTGGAACTGCCTCCAGATCAACGCAGGGAAAACCAAAGAACTGGTGGTGGATTTCCACAGACAAACACTGTGCCCCCTGACACCGGTGAACATCCAGGGAACGGACATTGAGATGGTGACATCTTATAAGTACCTGGGTGTTCACCTGAACAATAAACTGGACTGGACTCACAACAACAACTGCACTTTACAAGAAAAGCCAGAGCAGACGTTATCTGCTCAGGAGACTGAGGTCATTTGGAGTGCAGGGGGCACTCCTGAAGACCTTTAATGACACTGTGGTGGCATCAGCCATCTTCTATGGAGTGGTCTGCTGGGGGAGCAGCATCTCGACAGCTGACAGGAAGAGACTTGACAAACTGATCAAGAAGGCCAGCTCTGTCCTGGATGCCCCCTCGACTCAGTGGAGGTGGTAGGAGAGAGGAGGATGATGGCTAAGCTGTCATCCATGATTGAGAACAACTCCCACCCCCTGCAGGACACTTTAACAGCACTGGAGAGCTCCTTCAGCGACCGGCTGCTTCACCCAAAGTGTGTGAAGGAACGCTATCGCAGGTCCTTCCTTCCTGCAGCAGTCAGACTTTACAACCAGCAGTGCTCCCAGTAGACCACACACTCACAAGACTTTCAATATGACTGCACTATAATACACATTAACTGTGTTCACTCATACTGTGAAAATATTTGCTCAGGTGAATTTCAACTTAAGGTACAATATAGCAATCTTTCAATCAGGTGTAGTATTACTCCTATGTGCAATATCAATACTCCAGTCAGGAGTACTACCATCCAATGTGCAATATCAGTACTGATTGATCATATTTCATTATTCCTTGTTTATGTTGTTTGGTTTGATATTTAATGTCATTTTACTGATGCCCTCTATGTTTGCTATCCTCTTTGCTGCTGTAATACCTGAAATTTCTCCACTGTGGGACTAATAAAGGTATATCTTATATCTTATCTTAGATCATCTTTCTGCTGAGTCAGCATAAAACCTGGGAAAGTTAGGGGAATTCCAACCCATCCCAGGTGGCAACACAGGGCAGAAAGATGACCCAATGGTGTACCAATCATACCTATTGGAGGGTATCACTCCCAGAAGAGGCGTGGTGAAAACAGTATAAGAAACCAGGCACAGGCCTGCTCAGTTCAGTTCACTTCTGACCTGTCATTTGCACACTTCAGAACTGTTACTCCTTATTGCCGGCAATAAAGTCTTTGCTCCTGACTTTTTTGACTCCTCTTTGCTGGTTTTTTTATTGCACACCTTCAAGATTTTTCCTCTTGAACAATGGAACACAGGTACATTTTTAATCTCTGGTCCTGTGGCTTTTAAGCCTTGGCTTCAAGTCAACCACAACATTTTCAACCTGCCTGCTATCCCTGCACCTCTCCAGCCAGCTACGTTCAGTCCTCGGCCTCTGCCAGCCATCATCTCCTCTCCACTTCAGCTCCATTCTCCAGTAGCTTTCCATAATCTTCATAACTTCACCTCACCTCTGTGCCCTGTGTTGGGGTCCACATTGCAACAACACCACACCACAACACTGTTCTTAATTGAAGATGAAGGTTTAGATAATAATCATGCAACATGTTGAGCTTGTGCCAAAGACTAAAGCTGTTACATTTCTAACAATCACGTCTCTCCCATCCCAAAGTGTGTCTAAGTTAGAGCAAATACAATAGGCAACAAAATGAAGACTGGGAAGATATGGAAATCCTACCAATCAGATTAAATGAAATCAAAGATACTTCTGCCAGAAATCAGCCTTTAATGCTGCTTTTACAGATTTAAATAGGACTACATCTGTCCTTGATTTAAGAGCAATTCAGCCCCAATACAAACTTGTTGTACAAACAGAAAAAAAATCAAATTAATTAATTCTTTGCATCTATGCAATGCAGCATTTTCTTGAATTTTCCCTGAATTCTATGAAAAGTGGGGAAAAAAGGCACTGTAAAATGAAAGCATGCCAACATTTGTAAAATGTGAAAATCTTGCCACTGGGCCAGGGGTGGTGTCAGAAAAACTGTGATTAACCCCTGGAGATGTACGATCACATCCAAAGGTCCCATTTAAAACAACTGCATTGAATTTACCTTTGTAAACACGGTCCATGTCTACAGCCTCTGATCGGAAACTATTCTATTGTAGACATAGAATTTTACACCTCTCCAGTCCCTCTTAGCTAGGGCTTCAGGGTAAGCAGCGATGCACCTCTCACAATCCTGTTTTCCAGGTGTTTTCCCCATACGAATGAAGTCCATCAGAGACTCTTCAACTGCATTCACCTCCTCTGTTGACCACTTTCGTTTTGCCTTTTTAGCACCTTAGAAAAGAGATTACAAAGAACACTTAATCCACACGAAATTTAATAGATGTTGAAAATTGTCAGACATCAATAGGAAAGGGGAAGCCAGCTTTCCTGCCCTCCCACCAGTAGGTCTATGTGCTGCCATTCAGTCTCAATGAGTCCTTGGAGCCAGGTAATCATTTTGGATATGAATATCAATGTCAATATGAATATCAATCGATTACCTCCTGAGCTCTGCTCTTCTATAGGCTTCTGCTTTGAAGTGCCCTGTTTGTCTCCAGTCGCTGCAGCTCCTCCTGGAAAACATTCATAGAAAATGAAGTCAGAAAACAGGACAAGAATGACGTTCTGGATGTAATATGTGTAGATGTCCAGGATTACTGTGTATAAATGCGCTAACCAAACACAACTACAATGATAATCTAACATACATATGGAAATACAGGACACGTAATGACTATGTCACATTCTTACCTCCAGAGCCTCGCCTTTGTCCGCGCCGCTGCTTGGAGGTGCCCTGCTCATCTTGAGTCACAGATTCTTCTCCTGGAAAACATTCATCGGAAACAAAATTATGCATTATGTGGCATGACTAACCTTGTGTCACAGATTCTAAATACATTTTCACAACACATATTTATGTCTTAGCAGAGAAAACACAGCTGTAACTAATAATCAATAATAGATGTCCTCCATTTAGGTATTCCAGTTGGACAATGCTACTTCAGTAATATTTACAATATGACTTACGTGAGAGAATGACATTCATCAACTCTGTGTTTTAACTCCAGTTCAACAACAGTTTTACAGTTTTAAGAAAAATGAGTCCGAATTCTCTTATTTCAGCATCTTAAATGTACAGTGTATAGAAACAGCTCTGAGATTCTGACACAAATGTACATATCAACGTGGAAAAAGTGAGGGCCATGCGTAATGCTACCTCCTGAGCTCTGCTCTTCTATAGGCTTCTGCTTTGAAGTGCCCTGTTTGTCTCCAGTCGCTGCAGCTCCTCCTGGAAAACATTCATAGAAAATGAAGTCAGAAAACAGGACAAGAATGACGTTCTGCATGTAATATGTGTAGATGTCCAGGATTACTGTGTATAAATGCGCTAACCAAACACAACTACAACGATAATCTAACATACATATGGAAATACAGGACACGTAATGACTATGTCACATTCTTACCTCCAGAGCCTCGCCTTTGTCCGCGCCGCTGCTTGGAGGTGCCCTGCTCATCTTGAGTCACAGATTCTTCTCCTGGAAAACATTCATCGGAAACAAAATTATGCATGAGACAAGACCAGACATCTATACAGCCTGACTGTATAATGTCCAGAATTACTGTGTATAGATTGAGGATGTAAACATTGAAACAAGTAACACAAAAAAGGTAAGGTTATTGTGATCAAGCACACCGATTTAAGCATAAACATACCTGCTGGATGATCTTCATCTTCAGATAACTCCCCTGAACTTTCTTCCATAACTTCAGATTGGTCTTCAAGATCAAGAGCAAACAAAGGCAAATAGTATCAAACGAAATGTGTTAATTAAAATTATACAGGCAACAGTCAACTTTGCTGTTACAATTAATAATTTCTTACCTTTGGGGCTGATCGAGATTTGATCTAGACTTTTCCCCTTGAATTCTGCCAGTCTGCCCTGTTCACAGGCCATCAGTACCTTACTGATCTTTGCCAACTGCAAAGTCCCTTCGGGGAGGCGATAGAACTTCCTGTGTACCCGTATGTCATGTCCCAGAAAATCTGCCAATAGATCTTGTTCAGTGTCATTTAGATTCAGAACTCTTGACAGAGTGGCCACTTGTTTTCGCAGTTTTGTGGATGACAGAGCTTCAGGTTTTTGGGCCCCACAGTTTTTAGCCAACTCACGGATGCAGTCAGACCCCCTGAGACTTGTTTCAAACCCTGGTCTTGCAAACAAGTACAGGTTTTCACCCACTCCACATGAGCTTCTCTCCTCCACAAGTAGCTCCAGAGATTCCACCATTGCTGGAGTAAGGATGATAGGCACCTTCCTGCCATGTTTTCCTCGAATTTCCACACGTTCGAAATGGTGGCACAGCATTTTCTCCAACTCTGTCAGTGCTTCACCAACATCTTCATTAAATGGGGAATTGTCTCTGGTGACAAATGCTTTCAAATGCATCTTTGAGACCTCACCTTCTCGCCTTCGATTGAAAAGGATTATCTGTGCCAGTATGATTTTAGCAAGATTGCTCCAACTCTTTGAGGTTTTCTCATCCAACAACAGCTGATAGTATTGTTTCTGCTTGTCAGTCATGTACACGTGCATTCTTTTCACATCTTCTGCTAATGGAATGAGCTTGGGTTTGTTCCATTTCTTCTCCTCAAGTGTCCGGTATGCAGCAGAAGAGATCATCTCATTCCAGCTAAGACTGTACATGCGTCTAAACTCTTGGACAACCTGCTTCTTTTCATTGTTCTGGGATGAAAGAGCTTCAGCTTCCATGATGTCTGCAACTCTCTGGATGCTTTGCCCTAGCTTTGTGGCTAGGGTGGGTTTCTCGAACTTGTTCCTCTTTTCATCAAACCCAGTTACTTCTTTGACAGCTCGAATAACATGGTGAAAGTGTTGTGGATTAATATAATCCTCCATCTTTTTCAGAGGGGTCACCTTCCTTCCTAGGATCACAAGTCTCCCCAGTCCTCGCATGATTTGTCGTACGTTGTCATGTTGGGAGGCAGTTTCACGTTGCCTGTTGTACATCTTTTCTCCAACCTTCATGATATATTTGTCTTGTTTTACTGTATGGGCAATTTCGTCTTGAGTCATGCCATTCACAAGGGCCCATACCTTCATGTTCACATCTTTGGATACAGGTTGAGCACCAGCACAGAGAGTCTGTATTCTTGTTTTTCCAGGTAATGTTCTGCGAACACTTTGAGCAAGTGAGCACCGTTTAGCATGCTTCCATAAAGACTTGCGTTTGAAGTACCCAAAGCATGCAAAACAATGCTGATAGTCATTCGGACTGCTCTTGCCATCGCTCTGTTGTTTACAAGGTACCAGCGTCCCTTTTCCTTTTGTGAGTGCTTCAATGTTGTGCGACCGATTTCCTTGCTTGCGAAGGAGACTCAGCTGATTTTTCCTTTCCTTAGACCCCTTTGCATACATCACTGCATTAACGACTTCCATTTTATCCCCATGTTTACGTTCCAGATGGCGTGCAATTTTTGATTGTGGTTCCTGGCAGAAAATACAGTAGTTTTTCTTTCTGTGGTATTTCTTGGACCCATCTACTTTTGGAACATCAGATACAACCAGAGAATCGCTCTTCTTATCTGGCTGTGCATTCTGAGCAGAATTTTTGCATCTTGTGTAAGTGTTTCCATTTTTCTTTCTTTTGACTGATGCAGAGTCATCTGATTCATCTTCTCCTCGAGAACTTGAGCGTCTCTTGTCACTTCTGCTGTATCGTGTCTTTGTCCTGAGTCTTGATTCACCTGAATCCTCCTCTTCAGTAGACCTTGAGCGTCTCTTGTCACTTCTGTTGTATCGTGTCTTTGTCCTGAGTCTTGATTCACCTGAATCCTCCTGTTCATTCGAACATGAGCAGCGTCTCTTGTCACTTCTGCTGTATCGTGTCTTTGTCCTGAGTCTTGATTCACCTGAATCCTCCTGTTCATTAGAACGTGAGCAGCGTCTCTTGTCACTTCTGCTGTATCGTTTCTTTGTCCTGAGTCTTGATTCACCTGAATCCTCCTGTTCATTCGAACGTGAGCAGCGTCTCTTGTCACTCCTGCTGTATCGTGTCTTTGTCCTGAGTCTTGATTCACCTGAATCCTCCTGTTCATTCGAACGTGAGCAGCGTCTCTTGTCACTTCTGCTGTATCGTGTCTTTGTCCTGAGTCTTGATTCACCTGAATCCTCCTGTTCATTAGAACGTGAGCAGCGTCTCTTGTCACTTCTGCTGTATCGTGTCTTTGTCCTGAGTCTTGATTCACCTGAATCCTCCTCTTCAGTAGACCTTGAGTGTCTCTTGTCACTTCTGCTGTATCGTGTCTTTGTCCTGAGTCTTGATTCACCTGAATCCTCCTCTTCAGTAGACCTTGAGCGTCTCTTGTCACTTCTGTTGTATCGTGTCTTTGTCCTGAGTCTTGATTCACCTGAATCCTCCTGTTCATTAGAACGTGAACAGCGTCTCTTGTCACTTCTGCTGTATCGTTTCTTTGTTTTCAGTCTTGATGCAAGAGAATCTTGTTCCTCACTAGAACTTGAGCTTCTCTTGTCACTCCTCTTATATTGTGTCCCTGTTTTGAGACTCGGTTCATCTGAATCCTCATCTTTGGAATGCAAGCTTGCTTCCCTGCCTCGCCTCTTGGCTCCTGATAACCCATCTGAGCGGTTTTCTGATTCAAATAAAGCCTTTGGTCTCAGTTTGTGGAGTTTTGAATCTTCTCTCACACACTGTCGCTTCTGACTACTTTGTTCTGGTGATCTATCTGAAGTGTCCTCTGATGATGCTGGGACGTACTCATCTTCACTGATGTTGATGCTAGATACTGAAAAATCGGTGTTGTACCCGAGCAATTCTTTGGTCAGCTACAACAGAGCAGAGACATTTATTTTACGTGAGAATCAGGGAAAGGGGTGCAACTTCATAATACAATTGTCTTCCTGAATATGTGAATGACAAATTAACTTGATGCATTACTTTTAGATACAAGATACAAGATTCAGCCTTTGTTCTCCAGATAGTGTGTTTTTTGGCAGATTGAAAACTCCTTTTAGAAATTGGCTACTATTTCAGTGGTTAAAAAATTATGCAAAATTATATGCATAATGGTCATATGATGCATATTAGCAAAATATACACATTCATGTTAAATTTTAAAGGGGTTACATTATGTTACATAAAAATATGGTACTTTTTTTTCATGCTTAGGTATACCTTTTCATTTAATTGCCCAGTTAGAGATGTAGTCCTATGGAGCAGTTCTTAGGAATGCCACAAGATTAAATGTCAAATGTAAACAACATTTGACTAGTGTGCCTGCCACTTAAATCTAACAATATGCATGTACAGCATGTGATCTTTACTTACAAATACGCTTTCTGTTCTTGTTAAGATTGGAACCTCAATTTCATCTTCCGTCAGCTTTTTGCCTTCCATCTGCAAAAATTATAAAGGGAGATTAGTAAAATTTAAATTGAAGCATTTTGAAAATATTACAAACAATTTAAGATTAATCACAGATTTTAATTGATTATGTAAATATGCAAAAACCTAAAGTTTGCAGGCTGGTCTGCATGACAGCATGACCACTGAATGACAGTTTACTTAAAGGTGAAATATTATGAGATTTAGAACATTAATATAGCAGAAAACAACTATTACTGTACAGAAATAGTGGGATCATGGAATGACACTTCTATATTCGCTGTGATTTGAGCTTCTCTGTGCTTTGTTTTGGTAACTGGTCTGGCTGTGGATGCATGTTAGTGCTAAGCTAAAGCTTAGCAGTACACTAAAATCTGTTTCTGAAAACATTTCAAGTAAGAAATGCAGTAACAACATCTTGAGGCATATTTGATCAGAACTACTCATTTTGCCAATTTGATCAGAGTTTGATGAGCAGTGTGTGTTCAAATATGCTCTGATTAAAATAAAATTAAAATAATTGTGACTATGATTTTTGGCACAATTAAGCAGCCCTGTAACAAGGTCATATAAATTAAACTAAATAAAGCCATCTCCCTTCCACAGCAGAAAACTAAAAAAAATTGCAAATACCAATGTAAGACATCCTCATGTCTTGAACAATTTTTCACTGCACAGTGCAACACAGTTCAACACTCATGTTTTGTCACAGTGTTGTCCATAGTGGGTATAAATGCTTGCTTTGGGATTTCTTTTAACAAACTGGGTTGCTTGTTTTTCCTCAACATACAGATATATGGTAGGTTTATGTGGATTTGAATACACGACTATCAATCACCTAAGAATTGTTTTGTATCTGGAAACAATGCTTCTCTTAACCTGACACACATTTTACATCTTTTTGTCTGTTGGCAAATGACCACTCTAACTTCTACAATTAGGCGGGTCATTACCACATTTTTATTATATGAACAAAGGTTGGACAAATTTGAAAGTGGGTTTCAGCCAGCATTAAGGCTTAACCTACCTGGGTTTGATTCCAACCCAGGTCCTCTGTTGCATATCATAATTGGTCAGCAAATTGGAAAAGACAAGCACTTCATAGGCATCACAAATTCCTCTCCTTCAGCTCAAACTACTGCAGTGTTTTTGCCCTTTGCAATGTTGAAAGATGCCACAAAGGTGACTTAGAAGTCTGTAGAAATTTTTATAAGTGTGGGTAACACTGCAAGTGAAGCCATGAATGTTTACTAATGAGATACAAAAAAGGGAACCATTTCCTGTCATTATGTGCTTTTGTTTGTCACTCTAATGTACATTGTAAAAAGGTGTAGTACAACTAACCATTGTATTCAGGCTATGGTGAAAAAAGGTCCTCTGTCTCTCATCGTTTAACCTTTCTGTGTGCGCCTTCTCGTAGCGGTTCTCACATGCATTGTGATGTGCTCTGAGTCTTTGAAGGCGATGCAAATAACGACTTTGAGCCTGCAAATCACAGAAACTTAAATTTAAAAATGTTCACCACTGTTTAGCCAGATTATTTTTTGGGCATTTATGCTTTATTAGATAGGACCAGAGCATGGGAGCAGAGAAGAGTGGAGGGATTTTGAATGGCACGCAGAGCAGAGCAGAGCAGAGCAGAGCAGATTTTATTAAAAATTTGCATCCACAATAGGACGAGGCAGAGCAGAGGGACAGACGCCGGCAGACAGCTGCTGAAAGCCGGGGAACTGTGGAGGAGAGAGTGGGGACAGAGCTGGAGCTGCTGATGGATTAACAGTTGATTCTCCCTTAATAGTGAGGTGTTACTGACAGGAGGAGACCTCAGAGTTTAATTTCAAACTTTTGGGTTTTTGTGGTGGACAGAACTGGAGTTTCTGGTGAGTGTTGAGTTAGCTCAATTGAACGCATACAGACACACACACCCTCAGTGTCTGCCATTGCTCGCTCACAACATGCAGCAACAGGCCCGGGCCAGAACTGAATCAAAGTTCAGGAACTTGTCCTCAAACTGTTTAATGTGGTAGTTTGCCAAAAATAAATAAAAAAGTAAAAGATGAGGTGAAGCACGTGAGGGACGCCTCAATAGTATACGGTCACATATTATTGCTTTAATTTCCACTGTAGGTACATAATCGTGCATGGACACAACTGGTTAAATGACCGATTTTAAGAACCCAAAGAAGATAACATATCCTACCTCATTGTTCTGTGTAACGTGAAAGCCATCCGTCACATCAGCAACTGCAAATAAATTAAAGAGAAAAACGTTAATCAAGTTCAAGATGAGCTATCAGTGCCACCTGCAGTTACACCAAAATCAACATAACATGACTTAAAATTTCATACAATCATAACATTATTCATAGTTGATAGAACTATAACTAAACACACTGTGCTTACCTACAGTAACAGCAGTGTTGTCCACTGAAACTGATGTTGATCAGGACAAGATATTTGCACTGTAATTGTTCATTTTCTGAGCGCTGGGCAGTTTTACATCTCCGATAATTACATATGTATCTAGTTCCTGTTAACAGTACGGTGTCATAGCTAACATATTGAAGTTTGGAGCCAATTGCCTCAAACTGTAATTTAAAATTTAGAGAAGCCAATAAATCATAATTTTCACCAATAATGAATGCATGTGTATATATACAAAGTAGGGCATTACAAAGGGTTATTTTGGCCTCTGTATTAGACATGCAAAGTACTCTTGTGAATGTGATGATGGGCATGTGTAGGCACAGACATATTTATATTGTTTAATGCCACCATACAAACTAAGTCATTAATCTATATTGTCTGCCACATGAAAATGTTTGAAATATCTAATAAAAACAAAACTAACATTTATAAAATGTGCATTTTCACTAATGGTAGCAGATATAATTACATCTCATTTCTCTTAGGTTACCATCTTGAGCTTTCAAAATTATTAGGTCACGGGGCAATCGCACTTAGCACTACTGTTATACTGCGTGTTTTTTCTTTTTCTTCCTCTTCCGTGTCAAATTTTGGTCCGCTACTTGTCCTACAGCTTTGAGAGGACCTAGGCCAAATACATATCAAAACGTGCGTCTTGATCAGGATCGGTGTGCTACTGCTTTTCTTGACAGAATACGAGTTTTTCGTGACGTAAGTCGTGAGAAGTGTTTCTTTACCAGTGTAATAAGAGAAAGAGATAAGATTGTAATCTTGTGTTACCTACCTCATTTGATTATTGTCTGTTTATATTAGACTGGTGATATGTTATAGGTTGAGTTAATTCATGGATATGTTTATTCATCATAATGTACACACTCCGGCAGTAGCCCCCGTGCCCTTTCAAAATTTCCCCAGAGGGAATTTTCTAGTTTTCAGTAATATAGTGTACTACCACAAACTACTTACTACAAACTTCATTATAGTATCTTCTCATTATGTCTCCCTTCTCTCACCTGTACAGTCAGAAGAGCCATCAATGCATGACAAACTTGAGCCTTCCTCCTGTAAGCACAGTGACACAATCAGTCAAACTTCAGGGTCCAACATATCACATGACACTGTATTTCAAACTGTAGTCTTAAAATTTGGCAACATCTGGACATCATCTAGATGTTGTATGGGATGCTGGATATCACAGTATTTTGAGTGAAACTAAATGACATTTTCTGGATTTATAACAATGATCATTTCTCTCATTTTCTGGTGTGTGAATAACTTACAAAAGCACGAAACATACAATTAAATTACCGTGATTGGGTGAAGTCTACATTATCCACCGAGTTTTGCTGCAGCATCATTCAGTGCTGAAGCTCAGTCATAACATGTTTAAACAACAGTGGACAACAAAATGGCTTACTGTGTACATTGAGGCAACTTAAGTTATAATTTATAGCCTATCCTATCATAAATTTCAGGCTTTCCCTCTCTCTCTCAATCATGCTCTCTCTATATTAGCAGTGCAAAAGATGAGAAGATGAGCCTAATTCCAATTTTTAAAAATGCCCCCAGTGTATAAATGAGAATTTTAGAGTTATTTTTAGCTAGTTTAGCAAACCTGGTATATTGACAGTGGAGCTTGTACATGCCACTAATAAACTGTAACTGAGGTTAGCTGTTAGCTAACTTTGGCTAACCATCTCGGTGAAGTTCAGCACATTGACACACCTCTTTTTACGTTGCTTTAACTTACATGTGAAAACCGTATGCAAGTAAAGTGAACAGCGCAATATTATATTGGGACCAACAATGTACAAATGATGTATAAATGAGAATTTTAGAGTTACTTTTAGCTAGTTTAGCAAACCTGGTATATTGACAGTGGAGCTTGTACATGCCACTAATAAACTGTAACTGAGGTTAGCTGTTAGCTAACTTTAGCTAACCATCTCGGTGAAGTTCAGCACATTGACACACCTCTTTTTACGTTGCTTTAACTTACATGTGAAAACCGTATGCAAGTAAAGTGAACAGCGCAATATTATATTGGGACCAACAATGACTCAAAACTTACCATTTCCATCGAAAATCCCGCTGCTAAATCCCGTAGCTTAATCCGCTGAAATCCGCATCTCTCTACTCTACTACTCACGACGGAGCAGGTGTGAAGATGAAAAAGGAGCGTTGGATTTACGACACAGCACACACCGGAGTAACTACGCAGCTAGCATATCAAGAACACAGAAGAGACACTGACCGGACAAAATATTTGCAAATGGATTTAAAAAAAATGGTATCCTTCATAAAAGAAACAACTACAGCTATTTACAAGCCCTTGTGATGAACAGAATTTTTTTTCCCTTAAATGACTGCAAAGCCAGGTGATTGGAGAGGCGGGAGGGGAGATAGTCCTTATTAGGACCACAGTGTGTTTACACACACATTATGTTAAGCATGGCATTTGTTGTGTATGGTGTTGTGACACTGTACTTCAAATCATTAGAATTTGGCAAGATATGGATGTAATTTCTCATTTCTCAATATTCTGTGATGAGTGAATAATTATTTCCCTTTATTTTCCGGCAATTATATTTTCCCTTAAATGACTACATAGCCAGGTTATCAGAGAAGGGGGGAGGGGAGATAGTTCTTATTAGGACCACAGTGTGTTTACACACACACACACACATTATGTTCAGCATGGCAGTCTATGGATAGAGGGGTCTTATAAGGACCGCAGTTTGTACAACGTTATTTTGGCATTGTTGTGGGTGATAGAAACCCAGAGGTCTCCTGCAGTCGAGATATACACATAAACACGCTGCCTTCTCATAGACCCACAGTTATTAAAGTACAGTAAGCACTAAACCTTTGGTACAAAATGGTAAAATCAGATGTGTACTTGCTTATAGGCGTAGTAAAAAGACGCATCAAGGACTGTTACCAGATCTCAGTGGATAAATGCAAACTAAATCCTGCCATAAAGGTACAACAACTAACCATTTCTTTGTATTCTTACTGTAAAAAAATATGATGCATGCTTATGGCTGCTCATATCAGTTGAATTTCAACCAATAATATCATGACAAGTTCCTCCCTATCTGTGCATTTTCATAGGAAACACGTCTAGATGTACAGAAGCAAATAGCCCTCTGCCTTCTGTTTCACCTCGACTTAAACTTTCCTGAAGAAATACAGTAGTTTCTGATGCTTTCAACTTTCTTTACTAGGGTGGAGGAATGTGATGACCACAATAGGTTCTCTGTGATGTTGATACCCAGGAAACTAAAACTGTTCACCTGCTGCACTGATGTAATCAGCTCCTTGGTTTTGCTGACACTGATCATTAGGTTGTCCTCTGTGCATCATTTTGCTGATTTCTGGCCCATGAGTAAAAGATGTTTTTGAGTCTGTTTGTGTCCTTAAGCTGCCGTACCTCCTGCCAGAGGGCAAGAGAGAGAAGAGTTTGTGACCTGGGTGGGAACAGTCTTCTTGGCTCTGCTGAGGCACTGGGAGCTGAAGATCTCCTCCAGAGAAGGCAGAAGGCAGCCGATGGTTCTCTCTCCCATTTTTATCACCCTCTGCAGAGCTTTTCTGTCAGCAGCCGAGCAGCCAGCATACCACACCAAGATGCAATATGCTAGCACACTCTCAATGATGGCACAGTCGAAGGACACCAACACCTTCTCCTTCAGTCTGTTTTTCTGAAGCACCCTCAGGAAGTGCAGTCGCTGCTGGGCCTTCTTCACTGCTGCAGAGGTTTTCATTGTCCAGCCGAGGTCCTCAGAGATTTGCACCCCCTAGAACTTAAAGGTGGAGACCCTCTCCACACTATCTCCACTGATGTGAAGGGGGACGGACTCTGCTCATTTTTTCTTAAAGTCAATGATCAGTTCTTTAGTTTTGCTCGTGTTAAAAGACAGGTTGTTAGCAGAAGATCATGAAGACAGCTTCAGGATCTCATCTCTGTACGGCGATTCATCTCCATTATGTATCAGTCCAACCATGTGGTATCATCAGCAAACTTAATGATGGTGTTGGAGGGTTGGATTGGAGTGCAGTCATGCGTATACAGAGTGTGTAGAAGGTAGAAGAGGGCCCAGCACACAGCCCTGTGGGGAGCCAGTGCTGAGGGTGCACTTGGAGGAACAGTAGGGACCTATTTTCACAATTTTGTGGACGGTTTGTGAGTAAGTTTTCAACTAATATGTCTGGGATGATGGTGTTAAATGCTGAACTATGGTCAACAAAGAGCCTCCTCACATAGTTACCCGGGAGTTCAAGGTGGCTCAGAGCTGTGTGAGGGGCTGTGGCGATTGCATCCTCCATAGATCTACACGCCCCTCCAAAAGTATTGGAAGAGTGAGGCCAATTCCTTTATTTTTGTTGTAGACTGAAAACATTTGGGTTTGAGATCAAAAGATGAATATGAGACAAGAGATCAACATTTCAGCTTTTATTTCCAGGTATTTACATCTGGATCTGATACACAACTTAGAATATAGCATTATTTGTAACTGAACACCAAATGTTTAGGTGGCAAAAGTATTGGAACAGATAGACTTAAAATAGATTAAAGTGAATAATACTCTCTTCAGTACCAGGCCTATTTTGTCTGCCTCTTCTTCAAAATGACCTACCCAAAATAAATAGAGTATATCTTCACAACTACAAGGGCTGTATGAATAATCTTGGTCTCAAAAGAAAGCTAAGACCTGTGAGATTACTACAGAAGTGTCAGAATCGAGATATGTGTTACTATGTCAGAGTAAATTCATCTTGAACACAGTAGAAATTTTTATTTTTTATCTCCACCTAAAAACAAAACATTATTTTGAGTGAAAACCACCTTTAAATCATGTGATAATGGCCAAATTCTTCTATGAATTAGTAAAGTAATATCTGATGGGTAACTGTGCAAAAGTACATGCCAAAAAAAATGAACCTGAGCAGTTTTACGGATGTTTTCACACAGGCGTGCGTCTGAGCGGAGTAGTTATCTCTCTGAAGGCTCTCTTCCAATCTTCTCTGTAGCAGCTGCTTTCTCTTCTTTTTAACCTCATAAACGTACGCAATGTAAATAAAACAATAAAATAACACCTCGGCCTGCTCAGCAGGGTCGTCTGTGAGCCTCTGTGTGCGCTCTGCCCATTCACGTGCAAATGACAAGGAGAAGTGAAACTAACTGCGCACTTACAGCAGCCAGTAAACCCCCCCGCCCCCCTTTTTGGTCATTGGAGGGGCAGGACCCAAGTTCACCATAGAAACACCAATGACGATACAGAAGGAAGTAAGCCCACAGATAGCGTATTGCATGTGAGCGCTCCCCGCACTCTTGAAACCCGCTCCTCTTTATGTAAACAACCAGGACCTTCGTGGTTGATCTCAAGCTAACGCAGAGTCATAGGAGGAGACATTAGCAGCGTTTTTTCGAGCTGGAATATAACTTTTGACCATAAAACAGCAAAGGTAAGACCCACTGTATGATTTAGCAAAGTTTTTTTTCTGCTACTCTTTGGCTGCTAGCTCGCCAAGTTTTGGTCGCACAGTGAGGAGGCAGACATCTTCGTCATCATCAGACTCTGCTTTCATATGATATCAGGCATTTGTGGCTTGTTTAAAGTGGTGAATACCGCAGACGCTCTAAAGTGGACGTACACTGTTTTTGTGTTTTCCTTATATGCCCATATAACTTATTGCAGTATGAATTAGGTTTCGTTTTGGTGGCAGTGCTTGGTGGAGGCTTTTAGCTGAGTTTCTCCCCTTACTCTGGTATGCTACAAGTTAGGATTGGTGCCAACGAGTGTGACCATCGATCATCGACGTGCACGCGCATCCCAGGTTGCCCCCTGTACATATTGAACAGGTTTATCTAGTTGCAGATCCTTTCCTTGCAATAACTGTATCAAGCCTGTGACCCACTGACATCACCAACCTTTTGCATTCTTCTTTTGTGGTGCTTTTCCAGGCTTTCACCGCAGCCTCTTTCAGTTGTTGTTTGTTTTTGGGGGTTAGTCCCTTCAGTCTCCTCTTTAGCAGGTAACATGCATGCTTTATAGGGCTTAAGTCTGGAGATTGACTTGGCCAGTCTAAAACCTTCCACTTCTTGCCCCTGATGAACTCCTTTATTTTCATCCCTTTTCACTCAGACAGATAGACAGACAGTAGTGAAGCAAGCAAAACTCAAACAATAATAATGATAATAATAAGTAAATAAACAAATAATAATAAATTCTGACATCAAACAAATGAGCATATAGAAACTGACCATAAGAAAATATTGGTTGCCTTGGATTTTTAGTCTTTTTAAATTGAATCCCCACAAGCTATAAGTTAAAAGCAATATGAAATAAATATTATTATGTGTTAAACGATTCCTTAAGATTAACATAAAATGAACAATTTAATGCCATGAAGTGCATTTTGTATTGAATAGACATTTGCAAAAATAAATAACAAACAAAAACTATAGAATTGAATTGGAATAAAATAAATAATATAAGCCTGCCTTTGTACATAAATAAATAAGAATGAATAAATATTTAAAGTAGGCTAACAGGCTCTAAGCATGGCGGAATTGGGTAGCCTATCCACCTTTAAGCTAAACAAGTTCACAATGTATAACAATCCTTAAAAATAAAAGAAGAAAGAAGGAAAAAAGAACAAAAATGTTTTGTTGTTGCAGTTGTTACATACAATTTACTAGCTGGACTCCATTCAGTACAAGGTTTTGGACTGTCCGCCAAACAATTTTTTCTCTGACAAAGCTTCTGTCACTACTGAACTGAGCTAACCACAAAGAAATGCAAATAAAAATGTAAAATGGTATCAAAGCAAATACAAAATGGCTATGAGCAACAGAATACAGACAGAAAAATGATAGTGGTTCAGAATTCAGTTTGGTTTAGTCCAAAAGTTTTAACAGATTTATTGAATAATTTGTTTTGTTGGGAAATGGGTAAAGGAGATGAAATGGCTGGTATGGCAGAGGGAAGAGGAGGAATGGAGAACCGCAAGGTGGTATTGCCGGTGGAGTTAGCAGGGAAGCATTGGTTAGTGAGCAGACTGGCAGGCAGGCAGGGATTCTGAGACAGAGGAGACACAGCATGCATTAAACACTGACACCAAAACACAGAAAAGCTAGTTAGCAGCAAAAGTTCAACTATACAGCTGAGCATAAGCAGGCAACAATGGAAGGCTGGACAGGGGCGGATCTCAGGAGGAAGGCAGTGAAGACTAAACCCCTCTGGAAGTTGGGCTGGTGGCTGGTGGTAAAGACAGGACTTCTCTGGAGGTTGGAGACGTGACTGATGATCAGAACTGGAGTGTAGGGCCTGGAGTGTGGGACCAGAGACCATCTGCTGGAGATCAGAGCAGGAGGCCAGCAACAGAAGAGCAGGATTGGAATCCGGCAACAGGGCTGATGGACTGGATAGTTGATAGACTGCTGAAACACTCCAGAGGTGACTCAGCAGGAACAGAAGAGGACAGCAGCATGGGCATTAAAGACTGCCACAGCTCTGGAACTGGTGACTGCTGCAGCTGCTCTCAGGTTCTGAGATAGTCTCCCCCTCACATTAAGTCCAATTGAATAATTTCATCCTTGTGTCCCAGAGGTTGTTTATGCCAAATCGTAAGAAATTCCCTCAGAGTGTACTTGAGATATCGCATTCAAAAGACATGAGGTCACAGTGACCTTGACCTTTGACCTTTGGCCACCAAGATCAAATGAGTTCATCCTTTACTCCAAGTGAACATTTTTGCCATCTTTGAAGAAATTCCCTCAAAACATTCTTAAGATATTGCTTTTGAAAGAATGGGCCGGACAGATGGACGGACAACCCGAAAACATGATGCCTGAGGCCCTGGCTATCGCTATTGCGGAGGCATAAAAATTGAGAGTAGTAAGCAAGTAGTAAGCTACTTACTGTAGCTTGCTAGTTAATGACAGACGGTTTTGTTCGAGCAGTCTTAATAATTTGAGGCACTTGTATTTTACGTAGCTGCAGTGTGCAGGCTAAACAGGAAGCTGGCATGAGTGAGTGAGCGAGCAAGAGTGAGTGAGTGTGCTGATCACTGTAGAGCTGGGTGAGCAGTGTAAACGACACATATAAGCCACATGTTATTAAAATAATATATAATTTAGTGCTAACGTTACAGCTAACTCACTTAGCATTGCACTGTAGACAGCTAAACCATTAGCTAGGTAATTAGTCTCGCCTGGCGCAACTCTAGCTAGCCACAACTAGCCTCTTGTAACATTACGTTAGCCAAAACGTTTAATATTTTATCAGTCTAATAGTTTTACAAACAGTGATAACAGCTGAGGAAACTTTTAGGAAGAATCCAGTGGATGAACACCTCACTAACATCAAAAATATCAGAGTTGCATGAGAGGCTGGATTGTTGATTGTTGCTAACTGTGAAAGCTTCGCTCATATCATTCTACATATTAATTAACCATGTGGTTCTATATGTTTGAACAATATACAGATGAACAGATCATTTTCTGTTTATCTCCAGCACATCAGAATGAATTGTAAATAAATGACAATTTTATTAACCAAATGTGAATCTGCCTCTGTCCTCCATTAGCCATCTGAATGTGGCACCATCAAGTGATGGGGTAGGCTAGTAAAGAAAAGTAGAGAAAGTAAAAGTGAACAGGTAAGCCATGATCAGATGGCTGATGGAGGACAGAGGCAGCCACAATGATTAAGAAGTGTACTCTAATGTAAATAAGATGCCAGAATGCATTAAAAAAAGCACCAAAATAGAGCCTGCCTCCCTACAGAGGCTGATGTCAACTGACAGTGCTATTATGTGCAATGCATGGTTCTTTTTTGTCCCTTGGCAATCACATGCCTGATAATAATACATTCCATAGTCATATTTTCAGTCTCCAGTTCAGTTGAAAACAGTTAAAAATGCATAAAAGATTTAGGTCTCTTACCCCCCAAAAAACATTTGATTGTCAGTGAGTATTGTGGTCTTTAGGCTGATAAAGATCTTAAACCCATAGCTTCATCTATGAATTTGCAGAATTCTCTTGGAACAGATGAATGGTAATGAAGAAAAATTCATCCTTGAAAATAAAAATAAGTACTTGAAAAGGTACTTGAAAGTCCTTGAATTTGACTTGCCCTTGTCTGTATGAACCCTGTGTACAGTAATATTATATATATTACATTAATGTAATATGATAACTTATTTAATATTTAGTGGTCTTAAAATACTTTTTTAATTAACTATATAAATATTATATATAATACATAAATGTAAAAATTCATGTTTTTAGTTGATTTTGCAATTGTGTAAGTTGGCCAGAGGGGGCAAAATTCGAAATTTTACACACACTTGCGATTACATAATTTGGCCAGAGGCGGTACACTTCTTAGAACCAATACACACACTCCAGTAAAAAACCCTCCACATTAGGTCCACACCATTTTTTCTAGATTTCACCACCAGGCATGTAAAAATGCCATTCTCTATCAGTTGCAGTGGTCATCCTTATTGGGACCATGATTTTGGTCCTAAGTTGTCCACCGGTCCTAATATGGAAGGTGCTTTTACTGGTCAAGGTCTCAAGAAGGATAGAAAAACAAGCACACACACACACACACACACACACACACACACACACACACACACACACACACACACACACACACCGCCTCCTACTGTCCCGAAAAGTCCGCCCTGAGAGTTTGTGCTTTGGAGGCTTCAAGTTTCCACATCACACACACCAGCTGAATAGTGAATACTGGACCAGGATTATGCCGAGCTGTTTGTGATGTCACTGACAAAGCTCAAAGGCCCACCTCTTTAAAGGCAGATGAATGTGAAAACAGCCCTCGAGCGCCTCAAGCATTCAACTGTGTCAACAAGAAGACGTACTTTCAAGTGGACGGGGGCTCAAAGCTAAACCCCACGGCAGCGCAGACAAAAGAGCAGAGCTGGGCAGAGCTCTGAAGATTTGACCGTGTTTACGACTGGAGAGCAAATAACCTGCAAAATGTCTCCTCGTGCACGACATCCAAGCGGATTTCAGAAACGAGCACTCACCTCTCATGGGTGAATCGAGTCCATCTCTGATGATACGTGACTGTTCTCCTGAATAAAACAACAGAAGAAAAGACCACAGTCAACACACACACACAAATATGTACTGTAAGTATCCAACTGGCCTCAGATTATGATTATATAAAATTTCAGGTCACATAAGGGCAACAGGGGAAGGCTGGAATCCAGAATACTTTTATACAGATTGACAAAAAGAAACCCTTTGTAAGTTTTTATGTTATTTTCCCAGGAATCAAACCAAGTTTATCTGCCAGCTGCGGTCAACTAATGTGGAATTAGAAGGGCAGAGAGCATCAAATCTCACGAGCAACGAATACAATCAATTACAGTATGCCGTATAAAACGCATTATGATGGGAAGGTTTTATTAGCATTTAAGCACCACAATTTAAAATGCATTATAGTACATAAAGCATCGCAAATAATCCATCAAGCAGACCATCGCTGGTGACTTTCTGACCTGCTATAGTGTTTTATATTCCTATCTGCTCAAGAAATAAGTCAGGAGATAAAGGACAGCTATTGTTTTCCTTCCTGTGCAGCTGCTGTGGGACTCCGGGAGGTTGGAAAAGAAACGAAACTCCATCAGATATACGTTCATTCACTCATTCAGTCACTCAATTTCATTTATTTAAGTCCCTGCAGGGAGAACCCTCATTTAAAAAGGTGCCAGTAAGAGCAGACACAACTAAAAATCATCAAAAAAAGCTCAGAGACAGCGATGATCAGAATGAATGATCAGCTTTATCGGACAAGTATGAGCGCACGTTCACGGAAGATTACGGATTAATTGAAGGATTTAAAGCAAAAACAATTGAAATCAATAAAATGTGCAGTTAAACCTTTGAACTGTCTGCGTGTTGGGATGTTAATTTTGGGTTTGGGTAGCACGGTGGCACAAGTGGTAACTGTCGCCTCACAGCTAGAGGGTCCCCGGTTTGAATCCCGCTGTGGGCGCTGGTGGCGTGTCCTCCATCGTGCCTTCAGTGCCTGCTGCTCGAGGAAAAAGGGCCTTTCTGTGTGGAGTTTGCATGTTCTCCCCGTGTTCACCCGGGGTTTCCTCCTAAATAACCCCCACTAAAAACATGCAAGAACATCACCACCTGACCACTGGTGATGAAGGAGTACTGGTCCCCGGGCGCCGGCGTCAGCGTCGGCGTCGGCTGGCAGCCCACCGCTGCTGGTCTGCCGCAGAGGATGATCAGACCGAGGATGGGATGAATGCAGAGAAAACTAACTTCACGGGAAGCATGGCGTGTAGTGTGCAACTAAGACTGTATGATGTGATCAATAAAGTACATTTCTTCTTCTTCTTCTTCTTCTTCTTCTTCTTCTAATGAGGCTTTATTGAAGTCAAATCTGCTTATGTGGCCACGATAACAGAAAGCAGATCTTTTTGAATAATCTTTTGCAGGGACAGCCGTGTCTGCGAGCAGCTACCGACAGTCCAAGAAAGCAGCGCTGAGAGAAGGTAGCAGCTTCTGCAGACAAAGCTGTGTCCCATAACTATGTCCATCACTGCATTTTGATACACTACATCTACAGTTTAGGACCAGAAGTTAGAAATGATATATTTTTAAAGGAGAGTTCCTCGGCCACTTTTTTTCAGCGCACTGGTGCCTCGAATCTCTTTCTATTTAAAAATCTGCATAAATGTAGTACCGCAAGATACAAGCAAGTAATTGATATTATTTCAATATGTATGCTCCGAAAATGCCACATTAAAGTAGAAATAGTATAGAAGAAATAAGACTTCAGTTAAACCAACAAAAAGAGCAGAACTGTGTTTTTAGACTGCACTGTCTCTAAGCAGAAAGAGGGCCACGCTGACAGACAGACATGCTTTTAGTATGGACCGCATGGACAAAAGTCATTTCTACAGTGACTCGAAAACTTTTGACAAGATAATTTAGAGATGACGATTCAGAATTGCCGGCACCTTTACGTAAAGGAAGAAGACAGGCAGTCCTCCAGACTGCAGGAGGTCATGATATGATGCTTCCTTTTGGTGAGTGTAACGCCATCGAGGGTCGGATGGCTTGCAGGGAGCTGTCTCTACCTCTGTACAGGCTTCATCCTTTCAAATTCTGAGAGTGTTTTTGATTTGTTCTCTAGTTTGAATTTTCACCGCCTCTTGCCTACCGATCCAATCAGTGCCCATCGAGTCAACCGTGCCTGCGACCAGTCGACCACGTCGAGGTGGGCGGCCGTGTCTTTGAGCAGGAACGCCTTTCCTGGAAGTCTAAAGTTTATTTACAAGCAGTGAAAACGCTGTCAGCATCGAAATGCTCGATGTGAGTTTATGCTCTCATGGGGAAATGCCTATTAATCCTGTTCTAGAAAATAACTATTACAACTACCAGTCTTCTTCTGTCTTCAAACACCATTAAAAGGGCATCTGGGACATTGGAAACACAGAACGTTTAAATGATTCATCATTCATCATCAGTTCAGTGTAATTCATCCCCTTACTGCCCTGCAACACACTCGTAGCAGAATACAGTAAAACGTCTGTAAAAACTGCAGCAAATAAAGCCGGAAGGATAAAGAACAGGATGAGATGGAGTGATCGGCTGCGTGTTGAAATGTTTGTGGTGTGTTTTAATTGTTTAAACAAACCTGTTGATTCATTCCTGGTAATGAGCTAATCAATGAATGTACTGGAGCCAAACCCTGATGTCGACTCTTCGAACCATCAGGAGCATCAGACGCTCGTACCACATGTTTCCATTTGATTTAATGTTGCAGCCATAAAAACATGCTGGAATTGAATTCAAATCATTTCTAATCAGTCAGTCATTTTTAATCAAGTGTGATGAAGCTCCACACACACACACACACACACACACACACACACACACACACACACACACACACACACACACACACACACACAGGTGTAAATACCGGCATGTGCTCGTGGCTTCCGTCCTGCCTGTGCTCTCCCTCCTCCTCTTCCTCGTCCTCCTCCTCTTCCTCCTCCTCCTCCTCCTCCTCGTCTTCAGCTTCGCTGTTCTGTCTGTGCTCCTCCTCGTCCTCCAGCTCTGAGCTCGACTCCTCCCCTTCCTGCCACGCCTCCTCGCTCTTGCACTCCTCTGCCTTCCTCAGCTCTGCACGAACACACAGGGAGGCACAAAGAGCCAAAGAAGAATAAGCTGACCTGGAAGTGTCACAGCGTCAGACATGAAAACAGCCGCTCAGATCCTCCAAATCACAACGAAAGGAGCTTCACTCTTTCCTCCACATGTGTGAGAAGCAGCCACGTTTTACAGTTTCTATCTTCTTTGCAGCAGCATCCAGATTTGGAGCACTGTAGTCCACCACAAGCTCATTGGTGGTGCTGATATTGAGCTTCAGGTGAGGGTCGTTGTGATGTGATGAAGCTCTCCATCAGTCGTTATTCACTGGAATCATACATGTCAGTACAGTGAGAAGTTGTTGTCAACAGAAAATACATTTTTTTTTCTAAAAAATTCCTTCAAAGTCTTCAGTGTGTTTGTTGTAAGAGTCGGCTGGTTGGTGAGGCAAACAGTCGCGAGGTTGTAAGTTAAAACTGTCTCCTGAAACAATTATGAGGGAACAACAGAAAATCAGACACAGAACCAGCGGCAAGACAAAAACACACACAGCACTCGTGCTTTAAATGAGTGTGTGCGTGGACATGTAGATGTAACTCGGGCACATCGCGGGGACTCGCCGTTCTTATGATAAACAAACGTGAAGGCTGGCAGTGCCTTTAAATGCTCTGATTGGCTCATGTGTTTTTGGTTGCAAGCCGTCACTCACACGAGCTCTAGCATGGGACCGAGCATGGGGCACCACCGAGGTTATAACCGAATCCATGCTCTCTGGGATTTCTCAGACGCAGCGGGTGTTTCAAAACCTTTAAGCAGATCTCATTAACATACGCAGGTGTGACTGGATCCCTGCAGAAGGTGGAAGCGTGAACAGGAGGTAAACGCCCTTTACCTTACTCGCTCTGATTCCTCTGGAAAATTTCCCTTATTTCCAAATCTCAGCTGTGACAGATGTGCACTTATCCTGGTGAAATATGTTATATTGAATGTTACACACTTAACATATTATAGATTGTAAAAAAATATGTACTGTTACAGACTTAAATGACCCAAAAGTAGCTCAGATTGGCTCGATCTTGCAGAGTTAACGATTCAGTAGCATAAAACTCACAGGGGACATTTTTCTGCTGCTTCTACTTTTAATACTTTAAGCTTTGTAGTCGTGCTCATGTGACACTGTGGATGCATGACTCACCCTGGCAGTGCCGTTACAGTTAGCAGGCAGGGAAGAACACGCAGCTCGGATCAGGCCTGGCAAGAGCGGCGCTCCTGCTGGAATATTCTCTCACTAAAAATCTAATTTCACTGCGGTCTCTGTCTCTCATGCTTGTTTGTCCCGCGAGCGGAATATTTTATTTTTAATTTTAAAAGAAAGTTTTATTGTTAATGTTGAGAGCAAGAGAGGGTTTTCATATATTTGGTCTTAAGACAGCTGAAACTGACTTTTTAATGCTTCGCATCTGTATCTGTTCTTGGTTGGATGACAAATTCAATATCACGACCAATAAAAAAAGTGATCCTAATGTTCTGTTTGGGGTCCTGCAGATGGCCGGCAATCTGCAACAGCTCAAAAGACATTCATAAAACTGTTTTATCTTCTCGTTTCTTCATAATTATAACACTTCCAAACTTGACTTTGGTCTGCTGGCACGTCTCAGAAGTCTGCTGCAGAAACTGTCACATCAGCTGTAAAACATGATTGTGCTCATAAAAAATATGCCCTGAAGCTGTAATTGGGGTGCACTTTGTGCACAGCATGACCCTCCCGAGACACAAATAAGAGTATCTGGATTTCTGTTTAGCAGCAGTCTGTTCGTCATAATGTCGGTCCAGCGGCAATTTAGGACTCATGTAGGAAAACTGCTTAACTTCAGCATTATTTAACACAATTTCACAGCAGCACCAATAAGTGGATAGAATGGTAAAAGACAACAAGTGCATGCAAGTTAAACACAACAAGTATGTACTTTGCTATGATATTGCTATTTTATGTTTTTATCTTTTGTCAAGCACCTTGTGTTGCATTTTTATGTATGAAGGGTGCTCTACAAATAAAGTTTGATTGATTGATTGATACAAAAACGTGGGATAGGAAGAAAAACGTCATCCTAAAAAAATTGTAAATAGTATTTACAGACTGTTATGTACCGGTAGTACTGCACAGATTATTGCACAGATTATTATACAGATTATTGCAGAGCAGTTTCTGTTGTGCAGTCTGACGGCTGCAGGAAGGAATGACCTGCGATACCGCTCCTTCACACACTTTGGATGTAGCATCCTGTCACTGATGGAGCTCCTCAGTGCAGTGAGTGTGTGTTGGAGGGGGTGGGAGTTGTTGTCTGTCATGGAGGAGAGCTTGGCTGTCATCCTCCTCTCCTCCACCTCCTCCACCTGTTCCAGAGGGCATCCCAGGACAGAGCTGGCCTTCCTGATGAGTTTGTCCAGCCTCTTGCTGTCAGCTATATATTTATATAGTGTTGATTTTTGTTCTGTATCGTTTTTATTGTCTTTTTCGATCTTTCTGTGTCTGTCTTTTATTGTTTACTGTCGGTAACAATTACATTTTCCTGGCGTCTGATTAATAAAATTTTATCTTATCTCTTATGTTACGTTACGTTACGTTTTGCTTTGACTGTGAATGAATTTGTGGCAGAATTGTTGATGCACCAGCAATCGTGCATATAAAACATGAAGTATCTCCTTATTTGGTGTAATAACAAAGCTTTAAATTTCACATTTGTTGCACTTATCTGTTGTTTTCATCACACTCTCTCTGTGCTACCCTGAACAATGAGGGAGTGCAGCCAGTCTCAATAAAGCACGTTGGA
Organism: Chaetodon trifascialis; assembly: GCF_039877785.1. NCBI lineage: Eukaryota > Metazoa > Chordata > Actinopteri > Chaetodontiformes > Chaetodontidae > Chaetodon > Chaetodon trifascialis. The sequence goes on along the minus strand of NC_092058.1, from coordinate 2,981,869 downwards.
GGTTAACCCTCTCTGGCGCCACCTATGCACCAGAGCAACACCAGAGCTCCGAATCACTGGGCAAAATGTCAGCTGTGGGCTGTGATTCACAGGCCTGGGATCAGACTGCACACACACACACACACACACACACACACACACACACACACACACACACACACACACACACACACACACACAGACACACACACACACACACTTCAGAGCACATCACATAGGCTTACACTGCCTGACCTGAACCCTAAAATCTACCAAATCTTCACCCTAAAATTCAGTGATTTACATTATGGGGACTTATGTTTTGTCCCTATAAGGCAGGCGAGTCCTCACAATGTGACTGTGTAAACAGGTTTATGTCCCCACGGTGCCACTAATACATGTCCACACACACACACTTGGTTTTGTTTCTGGAGCTGCATCCCAGAATCCTGGTGCAGACGCAGGTTCGGTGCTGAACTCGGTCCAGCTCCGCATGCTTTCAGAGAAACTCATCACAACTTAACGCTGACCAGGCTGCTGCTGCTGCTGCTCTCTTTTCGTCAGAGTGTCTCTTTCTATTCACTGCGGTTTCGTAGCTTTACAGTTCTTGAGCAAAGTTATTATTATAAAGTTATTATTATTATTTTTCCTGGCAGTTGTTGTTGCAAACACACGCAGTGATCTTTCTCTGCACAGTTGGGAACACTTTTGAGTAAGACAAGTAAGATAAAACTTTACTTTTCATAATGCGACATGAAAAGGTACAATTCATTTCATGAGGATGTGTTTAAATGTATTCTATTACCTTACTGCATGCTTGCATGGAAGAAATTTTGCAGTGCAGAAACATGTGTTGTGCTTTTAATGCTTGGATGAACAGAATGCTTTTTTACATAAGAAGCTGAAGTTTTCCATAAATACTTTTCTGGGAAACTTCTTAAATTGGTCTGTTTTATTTTGTGGTTGTCGTTTCCCATCTACGTCTCTCCTGCTCATGAAGTTTCACACTAATGTCCTTGTAAAGCGGTTTGGAAATGAATTATTCAGTTTCGCAGCTCTGCTTCCTCCAAAGGTCAAAGGTTTTCGCCAGTATGTAACTGAAAGGTTCCTCAAAGGTCAAAATGTGCACACGATGATGTCAAAACATGACGCACTCCTGGTAACCTGCTTCAGAGCGCGGCGGCCTCAGGTCGACCACGTCCCCTTCAGGCCGTGCAGGTCCAGAAATGTGAAGTCTTGTGTTCATCGCAGCGCTCTGAACCGCAGCCTAACAGCAGATGGGAGAAATATGTCTTGGCCTCCCTCAGTGCCCTCCTGCCTGCTGTTATCCTCTGCTTTTACTGTAATTGTACTCAACATTAGAGATACTAAACGATGTGAACAGATGTCAGAGTGATGATTGCTCCCAACTGCATGCTTGTCCGGCAGAATTTGACATTTTTTTGTGATTTCAATTTTGAGTTTTGCTCTGGAACGGAGTGCGTGTTTCTCGTTTGGCTGCAGCTGTTCTCTCTGGGTGTAACTGCCCGCTGTTGTTTGCTGTTTTTCTGTTGTTTGTATGAACAGAAATTGGAACAATTATTCTGTTTCTGATATGAGTTTATATGTCGTGTCTGTAACATATGCAGTCATGGAAAAATTATTAGACCACCCTTGTTTTCTAATGCCTGGTACAACTAAAGGTACTTTTGTTTGGACAAATATAATGATAACAACAAAAATAGCTCATAAGAGTTTAATTTAAGAGCTGATATCTAGCCATTTTCCATGGTTTTCTTGATAATAACCATAATCACTTGAGTTCTTACATCAATAGCTATGACATTGTACTGCCAAATACAGAGCTTTTAGGCACTCCACGTTTTCTTTTCTGTCACATGATACACACAGGAGTTAGTACTTGATTGCATAATCCTTGTTTTTGATGACTGCAGCTATGCGTGTTGGCATGCTCTCCACCAGCTTCTGACACTTATCTGCTGTCACAGCAGCCCATTCCTGTGTCAAAAAATCAAGCAAATTTGTTTTGTTTTTGGGCTTGTGGTTCTCCATTTTGAGTTTGATGATGTTCCACTGGTTTTCAATTGGATTTAGATCTTGTGATTGAGCAGGCCAAGGCATGGTTCGAATGTTCTGGTTCTCCCTCCAGGCTTTAACCGACCTTGCTGTGTGGCAAGGGGCATTGTCTTGTTGGAAAATCCAGTTATTCGAGGCAGGAAAGAGTTTGTCAGCTGATGGAAGAAGACTGTTTTCAAGAGTAGCCCTGTACGTGACCTGGTTCATTCGCCCTCCAAACAATTGCATTTGCCCTATTCCACCCATACTGAAACAACCCCAGATCATCACCGATGCACCCCCATGTTTTACTCTACGGGCAAGACAGTCTGGTTTGTAGGCTTCTCCAGGCTTCCTCCTCACCAGTAAGTTTGCTGGAGTGGATCCATCACTGAAGAGAACCTGAGCCCAATCCTCAACAGTCCAATCCTTGTGATCCCTAGCAAAGAGGAACTGGGCCTTCCTCTGCCTTTCGTTGATGAAGGGCTTCTTCCATGCCCTGTGTGACTTCAGACCAGCTTCAAGAAGTCGGTTTCGAACTGTCCTTGATGAACAAGTCACATTTCTCGACAGTGCCCACTCATTTTTAAGGACCCTGGAGGTCTGATGACGATTCCTGACGCAGGAACAGATGAGTGCATGGTCCTCTTATGGGGTGGAAAGACGTTTCCTGCCTCGACCAGCAAGAAATTTGGTGGTACCATGTTCAGCTTGCTTTTTCTTGGTGTAATGAACGGCTGTCTTGGAGATGTTCAGTTTTTTGGCAATTTCCAGCAGTGCCAAGATGGCTGCCTTTGTGGCTTCACATAATTCTTTTGTTTTAGGCATTATGTGAGAGCTGACTACTTCTGAGTTGTGCTACGGCTACAGTAAGCAGGAAGCCACTCGAGGCCTTTGCATGTGCAGTGCTGCTTATGACATGAAATGGCCTCTTATGGGAATACAATTAAGCTTAAGCATGTCAAATAGGACATAAAGTATTATGGAATCAGCTGCATTTTTTGTTGTGTTCATTGTATTCTTCAGGTAATATACCTTTAGTGGTATCAGGCATTAAAATGAACAAGAAATTGAAGAAAACAAGGGTGGTCTAATTTTTTCTAAATTCTAAATTTTTTCTATGACTGTAGATGGAAAAATCAAACAACCTACAAAGCACATAGAAATATGCTGCTTACATGTGTATGAAAGTGACACAAAAAGGCACTCAGAAGCTTCTTTTGTGAAACGTAATACACAAACCTTGTCTGTCTGTGGAGAATTTTCACTTTGTTTAAGGACACACTGCAACAAAAAGCCAAAATCTACCCATTTCAGACAGGAATCCTGCTGTACACGTCATGGAAAACCTGCATACATGGAATTATTAACTGTAGATTTACAGTCAGCAGACAGAGATAAACTTGGAAACACTGATCCTAGAAAAGACGTTTTTTATTGTTTATCTGCCAAAAAATGCTGCAGTTATGTTGCACCGTGAAATGCGTGAAATGCAGCTCGCTGCCTTTTCTCTGCTGGGAAACACTGTGTGCTTCCCACAGACTGATGAACAGATCAGTAACACGTCATCATCGTCATGATCGCGCTCAGTGACGTATCCTGAGTACTATATATGCTGTTAGATATCAGTTTCATCTATTGTTTATACACGTTCATTCTTTTCTGTTTCTTGTACGTTGTAGGTTTCAAAGTTTGGATTTGTTGGTTTTCACTGAATTTTATTGCATGGATTCCTGGTGGGTCTGAAGCAGATGCTTGGCCACAAATAAAATACAAATGTTTGTACTTTGTTTAATCAATTATTGTTTAGTGAAACAGCTTTATATCCTGCCTTAGAAATGTTTCCCTTCTTTTCTCTTGCCAGTGGAGAACAGCAGAGCTTGACCTCACCTCCCATGGCAGCACTGCTGTATTGCAAAGGTTCATAATGATGGAGGCTGGATGCAGGGGATGCTGGGATATCAGCGTGGTTCAGTGCAGACAAACCTGAATTGTCTGCACATGTTGTGCATCTTTCTTCCTTCCGTTCGCTTTAAAAGAGCAGCATTTGCTTTAAAATCTTGTCAGTTTTTATTTTTGTCACACAGTTTTCCAAATGCATTATTTGCCGTTAAAAAAACACACAGAGCACATAAAGACTGGACAGATTTACCCCCAAAATTATTTCATTTAAGTAGAGGCAGGTGGAGATGAACTTTATGTAAAGATAAATCAAAAATAAAAAAGTCAAAAAGAATTAAACAAATAAATCCTCCACATAGTGATAAGAAAAGAAACCATAAAAAGCTCAGTACATCCCCCTTTATTTCTCTTTTATGACCGTCTTGGCGTTCGTCTCCTCAGACAGATTTTTTTTTCCTAAGCATCTTTCCACTGGCAGTTGGCTTTACTCAGAAGGTATTTCATGCAAAAAAGAAGCCACATGTGGCTTCAGAGCAGAGCGCAGGAAATTACATCAGTAAGACCAAACTTTCGTATTTCATGTTATTTCCTGCTCATTTCTCTTGATGCGACGTTTCTGTTGTTGAAGCTGTTGGACTTAAACCTGAAGATACTCAAGATGTTAGAGAAAGACAGTGCTCTCCACCACCCTCATCAAACATTTATCTTAATATCTGTGAATGCTGTTTGCCGTCTACCGAGGCTGCTTTTCATCTTCGACCTGCACACTGTCGACGTCCTGTGACGCTGGGACGCCGTTCACTTCGAGAGCCTCTCTCCCCGTACTTTAAAATCCTGCTGCCGATCATCCTGCGCTGCCTCCTCAGTGACCTCAGCCAGATCACTGCTGGCTTCACTGCATCCAAAACCATTAAATGTTTTTAATAGCTGCCCTTTGGAGTTTTCCTGTTGATTTAATGTTTTGCAGTATGTACCTCTTAGCATGCGCCAAGATATGTGTGTCTTTCAGCTCCTTGCATGCCAGAGCAACAGAAAGCCTGCTGGGATGCTTCTCTCAGTCCAGCAATTAGCTGTTACAGCTCTGTATTACATTTTATCATCCTCACAACAATAAGGCTGTTTCAGTCATCTTTGGGTCAAATTTCTATATTATTTAGATATTTCAAAACAAGATAAAAATTGGAAAATAAATGTGTAAATGTTTCTTAGAACCCTTGTTTATATATAATCAAGCATTTAAGTGGAAATTTGTAGCTCAGACCTGAATTAGAATGAAAAAATTACTAAAAATTAGTGCTGTCAAAAATATCACGTTATTAACGCGTTAATGCAAATCTTTTTTTTTTTTTAATCGCGAGATTATCGTTCTTTGTGACCTAGTGAACTTGTAGTTTTTTGTAAGCTGTGGCCACTGCTAGTAACGTTAGAAAAACTACAGGATCCGGTTATAAACTGGAAACAAAACAATAGACACGCCCCACGCACGAGTTTGGTCTTGCCTGCTCGCTAGCTGTAAAAGAGTAGGCTAATGGTTGTGTGGATGTCAAGCGCAAAATGCCAAAATGGATGCGAACAAGATTCTGAATGGAAAGTTTAGTTTCAAAAAGTTGCCAGATGGGTCGACTGAGAGGATCAAAGTTATCTGTGTGTGTTGTTGGTGTGAACTGAGTTATCACCGCCGCACATCCAGTCTGAAATACCACTTGATGGACAAACACACGGCGAATGCGAATTCTCCACCGCCTCCTTGTCAAAACCAGGCGACAATGGACGGCTTTCCACAGAGGCAGATGGATACGGCAACTAAGAACAAGCTTACTGCAGCCATAGACAAGCAATGTTCATTGTTTCTGGAGAGAAATAAGAGGCTGCGTTGATCAGCCTCTGATGAACAAATAGAAGAGCATCACAGTCTGACTGCTTGTATGTTCAAAGGAAACTTAAGAAAGGAAAGTTTCAGCCATGGTTTAACTGCACTATAGCCTGAGTCCTAGTTTACAATGATGTGACCTTTGTAACTTTATCTTGTATCACCCTGTTTTGATCCCTTAGAAAGGGTTGTTGAAGGGGCTTTTTTGTAACCAAGCATTTATTTTTTGTCATCTGTTTATTGACAGTGTTAAATTGTGTGAGATTTGATTCATTCAAATGTGAATGACTGCTCAAAGTGAGAATGTTAGTGTGAAATAAAACACTACACAATGTTTTCAGTAAAAAACATTTGCACAAAGCAAGCCGATCCACTTTTCCATGTTGATAAGAGCATTAAAATGATTCTTTGATTGATATTGAGCTTATATCGTTTCATTATTAAAGAAATACCAGTACTTTTTGTTTAATGATACCGCTTCATAACCTTCTTGTTTCTGTGTCTTTGTGGAAATATTGGGACAAAAATGCTTTAAGCGGTTCTTTTTTCTTGTAGCTTCGACATTAAAGCAGGAGTGACTGTTTGTGGGCTCCTCTACCTAAAGGGAAAAAGCACTTTTTAATTTGTCTCTCTTTCACACCCTCACACAGCGATGGCAGCAGAGCTAGCATGCAGAGCATTAGCTTAATGACCAGAAGCAATCTGAGGTTCAGCGTCTTCCTCTGGGACGCTTGGACACTCGGACCAGAGGTGATGTAACCGAACTGTGAGCGTGATCACATTAACACCTTGTTTACCTGAGCTCCACTTTGCTCTCATCACTCCCATCACCACTGAAGTATTCGTGCGTGTGTGTGTGTCACCTGTGGCGGCGATGTGTGTGTCTTCTGTGATCTGCTCCAGTCTGCCCAGCAACGCTTCGATGTTGGCTTTAATCTGAGTCAGCTCTGACTTGATGGCCTGCAGCTCTGTCCCCTTCACTGCTGCTGGAGAGAGACAGACAGAGACGTCAGCGTCCATCCCGATTCAAGCGTCTTACAAACACTTTCAGAAACTTTCTTGAGACGAGGGGACGTGTCCTCCACCATGCCTTCGGTGCCTGCTGCTTGAGGAAAGGGGCCTTTCTGTGTGGAGTTTGCATGTTCTCCCCTTGTTCACCTGCGGTATCCTCCATAAAAAAATACCACTAAAAACATGCAAGAAGATCACCACCTGACCAGTGGTGACAAAAGGAACTGGTCCCCGGGCGCTGTTCGGCTGGCAGCCCACCGCTCCTGGTCTGCCATGGAGGAAGGACTTGCTGGGGTGGGTTAAAAGCGGAGAAAAGGATTTCACTAAGCATGGCGTGTGCAGTGTCCTCTGTTAACTCTGATAAAAGGATGTCTTTCTTTTTTTAAGAGTGGCTGCCGAGAAAAAACGGAGTTCAGAAACTGTAATCTTCTATTGATCGCTAATGAGAGCCATAACGTTATTTGCCGCCGTTACACCACCGCCATCCTGACCTCTGAGCAGCAGGCAGGAGCGATCCACAGAGGCACCCTTCCAGAATGAAAACGCAGTACAAGTATGACCTGATTTTCTCATCTGGAGGACGAGGAGGGGGCGGCGGTGGCACGACAATGAGGCGAGATGACCGCCAAGCAGCGGACCACCGCTGAGACATCGTGAAAATGTCCAGCCGTGTCAATGGCAACCAAACCAGCTATTTGAACCCTAACCCTCGGTTTCTGTGCCTAAATCAAACCAAAGATGAAGCGCTGTCGCCGTCGAGAAGCAAAGAAACGTAAAGGTTCGACGCGGAAAGGTGCGACATTATTTTGCCGATCGCTTCGTTTGGGGAGAAACGGAAGACTGAAGGTGAGAGCAACACCAAAAACATCATGAATCATCCTGAGGGAGCCATGAATATTCGTACCAGACTTCAAGACAGGCCGGCCAACACATATTGAGATATCTTGCTGTGGGTCAAAGTGATGGATTAACTGTTCTTCACTGCAAAGACTGAACAAGTTCTTCATCGGTTTACCACCGCAGCTCTGGAATGGAGTCTTTATTTTGATCAAATTGACGATAACGTGCTCGTATTTTCAACACGTTTCTGTAGAAATAAAAAAAACATGAATTATTAGTTCTTTTTGGGGGGGGGGGTATATACAACAACATGCTTACAGCTGCTGTGAAATTAGATTTATTGCAGTCTGTGAGAAGCTTTGAAAACAAACAAACCAAAAACAGATTTTAAATTGTTTTGATATTCTTCATTTTGGATTTAATTCACTTATTGAGGAATCACCCACCACCACACAAGATCTACTCGCCTGATTGTTCGTCCTGTTGGACGTTTCAATATATGAAGTGAATTCATCATTTTTTATCGTTTGTTCTGCAATGAAATGATATTAAAAATTCAAACAAACAGCCGAGGAAGAGGAGGGTGGAGGGACGTGATGAGTACATTAGTGGTGGCAGAGAACAACTGGAACCATGCAACACATCTGGCGGTTGTTTTTGTTTCACTTCAATGAACTCACAATTACTGCCATATTTCACCAACCCCATGTGTGTGTGTGTATGTGTGTGTGTGTGTGTGTGTCTGTGTGTGTGTGTGTCTGTGTGTGTGTGTGTTGCTCAATACACATTCACCACTCGCCTGTTACGTCTCTCACTTTCTCATCTCTTTTCTCTTCCTTTTGTCCTAATTTCACTCAGTAGTCCTTCCTTCTCTTGTCCACTTGTTTCCTCTCTCCTTTGACTCGTTTGTCCCCTCCTCTTTCTTCTTTGTCTCTTTGCTTCTCTTCTTTCTTCCTTTCTAGGTCTTTCAGCTTTGTCTCGAGCCTGTCTTCTCTAATGCCGTCTCATGTCTTTCTCACCCTTCACTTCCTGTCTGCTGTCTTTCCTCTTCCTGTGTTGCCGCTCTCTCAGTCGCGTCTCGCCTCCATGGAAACCATCTGAGCTCAGACTGAAGCAGCTGAGACGCAGCTCGTTACGCACACACAGTCCCGTTTTCATCATTTTGGGGGACATTCCATTGACTTACATTCATTTTCTGGAGACTTATCTTAAGCCTGACTATAACGCTAAAAATCCTTATCTTTAACCCTGAAACCCCTCAACCTAACCCTTAATCTTAATCCTAAAAACCCTTAACCTTACCCTAAACCTTAACCCTAAAATCCCTAAACATTACCCCGTTAACCCTAAAACCCCTTAACTGTACCCCAAGCCTTAACCCTGAAACCCTTAATCTAACCATAACCCTTAAATCCCTTAACCTTACCCCAACCCTTAACCTTAAAATCCCCACAAATTACCCCATTAACCCTAAAAACCCTTAAACTGACCCTAACTTTAACCCAAGTCTTCAGAAAATTGAATAATTTACTTTATGTGAACTCACATTTTATCCCCACAACAGAGGTGAGTCCCCACAATTTGAGTATGTAAACAGATTTATGCCCCCACAACCTGCCCCCCCGAACCCCCCCCCCCCCCCCCCCCCCCCCCCCCACACACACACACAAACGGTGAGATTAAACCTGCATGAAACTGCATTAACTTTGTTTCTGAAACCTTGAGACGAGGCCTGATTAAATTCAACAGTTGTCTGACAAGTTGTCTTTGGCAAACATTCAGAAAATGTGGGAAAAATACTGGAATGAAAGAGTGAAAAAACATTTACACTTTCAGGGTATCCGCCTTAGCAGCTTGAAATCAGCAGCCAGCGCAGCTACTGCATTACAGTTACCACCAGCCTGTGGTCCATTTCAACATCCGTCCATCTCAGTAAAAACACAAGACACGTTCTAATAAAGCCGAACAGTTGTGGATAAATCATTTTATCGAGAAGTAACTTTGTCAGATCATGCTGATCTTCTTCTGGTTCTGGTGAGAAACATCACTGGCAGACAGATATCAGGCGCTTGTTTAGCCCGCTGGCTGGCATCTAGAAGATCACATTTCTATCAAATTCTGTGATCCAACGGGCCTAAAGCTGCGCCTGCTTCCTCCTTACGTCCGAATAAAACTCAGCTGTTATAAATCACTTTGGGCAAAATTTGATTCCGAAACAATTCTGAGGAGGAACAAAAGCACGAGGGAAAGGGAGTTTTGTTTGTGTGACGGGCGTCAACGTAAATAAATCAGCCTGGAAATTCCTCGAAGCTTAATGATTCATCCTCCTGTTATCGTCTGGACCCGGCGCTCAGACCTCTGCAGCATCCTCATTATTTTTGCCTAGAATTAATCTTTTGCCCAAAGACTTGACTTTTTTTTTGCATTTTCCCTGCAGCCAGGTGAAGCCCTGTCACTCAGCACCACAATATTTTGTTCCTGTTTTTACTTTTTAAACAAGCACTGCAGCGTAGGTCTGAAAAAAGTGTATTTGTCAGCCTGTATTTATGAAGAAAAAGGCATCAGAGTGTTTTCTTTCCTGATGACACGCTGCTACTCGAGTTACAGAGAGCTCATGGCTGCCGTTTACGATCAGTCCTAACAGTAAATTATTCAGCAAATGAGGAATAAAATGCTATTTCTTGTGTTTCAAAAGGCCTTTTTACATCATTAGGGGCGTGAAATGGCCTGAAACTCCAAATTGTCTGATTTTGGTTTGGTGTCTCTGACAAAAAGACAAACCATGGAGGGTTTATCACATCAGATTAGTCTCACAGCTTCGAGTTTAACCCCGATCTCTGGTCCCTTTGCTTCAGATGTGGTCCACATGAGCTGACTTTCCCTCATTATACTTGGAGTGTAATAAACTTCAAGGTTTTCTGCAGGGCGTCCACTACGACTTCCCTGACAGATAACGTCTCTAATATAACACACAGTCGTTCCATCAAGCTTACAGAAATCTGAGAGGCCGTTGCTGAAAAATGTATTGCGGTGAGATGGAAGTCGTCTCTCCTGCTGCTGGCTGAATGGTGAATGAGCTGCAACCAAACAAAACATAAAGCCAATCTCTCGTTTTTTTTTCTTCTCTTTATTGCTTTACTTACTCTTAGTTAAATTTTTACTCCTACAGTTTCATCACCAAAGCTTAAATGAACATCTTCTGGCCTGCCACCACTATGGTTAAAGCCTGGCTAACTTCACTGCATCCTGAAACCACTTGGTTGAAGTAGGAAATATGGTCATAAACAACCTCACAATCTCTCACGATCTGTCACGTCAAAGTCAGCTGAAGCCTTTTTAACAATGGACCAACGCTGTAATTTTCCTGCTGAGGGCAGCCTTAGTGAGGGGAGAAGAGGGGGATCATGGCAAATAGCTAAAGAAAAACACAGTTCCTGTTAATTCTGAGCTCAACTTGCTAAAAGCGCCTTGACATCAGCGGAGTGAGGGGCTTTCAGGGTTTGTAGGAACATCAATCACTCTGTCCTCAGGTGTCACTGCTCGTTTAAGTAACAGCAGCACATAATGCAGACGGAGGCCGCTGGAGCACGAGCTCCTCGGCCTGCCAGAGACCCCGAACCCCCGCCGGATCCCAGGAGGTGCTGCTGCTTTTCTGCAGCCTCTCTGACCTCTGAACACCCCCTGTGGGGGAGGCAACAGGAGATGATATCCTTACTGGAACATTTGAGGCTAATTGGAGGGAAGTTCTTCTCCGTAAATTGACAATTTATGTGGTAATGTCCTTTTGACACTGACGCCATGCCAGTACCAGAGCTTAAAGTCTAAACATTCACCCCGTTTCACCCTCGTCTGCTTCCCATTTTCTCGAGCCGCGGTTGTTATGATGTCAGGTTTGATTTTCGCTCATTAGCATTTTAAAAATTCTCTTCTTTTCTCATTTATTCTCGGATTATTTTTGCCGACAAGCTGTTTTAACACAGCCTGCCAACGAACTCCACAGCGTTTTTGGTCAACATGATTTTTATTATGTTTACAGTGTAAATTATTAAATTTAAAGTCCACCTGCTTAGAACTGACATGGATCTATTCTGGATTCAACAACAAATCCTGGTTCAGATTCATGTCACGGTGCTCAGAGACTGCGAGAGCAGATCTACGACGATACCTGGAGGGCAAATCTGGAGCTGCTGAGTTGCACCAAAGCAAGTCTTAAATTATAATATGTGTCATTTTTTAGCATCAGACAACTGACAAACACTCGTTGTGTGACTGCAAGCAGCACAGAGATCAGCAATGGTTGATTCAATATCGGTCAAAAATTCACCTGTGACAAGGTTTGCTTTATTTTAGCTCTCCAATGCGAATCTCATAATGGTGACCTCGAGGGCCTGTGATTTACCGAGCGTCTCTGTAACCACGAGGCTTCACTTCGGCTCGTGGTTCGATGCTGAGCATTCAGGGGAAAAGTACAAACTGTCAGCTCTTTATTTTGAGCTTCCGAAAAAGTGAGCGATAAAGAGAAAACTCCTGTTGTGATACTGCTTTTCAAAACCATCTGCGATGCAAGTTTGATGAGTACACAGAAAGACACTCAAATCAGTGACATGAAAACTGCTTTTTGAGCTCTGCACACGGAGAAATTCAGTGAAGAAAAAAAAAAAGGTTCAGGTCGAAGTCGGAAAGGAGGGGAGCTGACGGGACGCCGGCATCTCTCTTCAGATCCACAATCTGAACATGATGTGAAATGAATGTTTAATGAGCAGAATGCAAAAATAAAGTGACAACAGTCGCCCTGATGCTTGAACCCTCCGCTGACATGTAAAACACAGAGCTGAAAGATAGATGAAGAGGAGGCTTGGGTCACAAGGGTGGAGTTAGTCAGAGTCGGGAAGAGGCACAAGAAAAAATAATAAACAAGAGAGACAAGGAAGAGGGACCTGAAGACAGAGAGACAGTTCAATGACACGTCAGAATACCTGAATATCAGAATACAAACAAGATCATGTTTACAGACTTTAATTATGGCTTCAGCAGCAGCTAATGCTAACGCTCCTACAGCCGTCTTACTGCTACTAAGACATACTGCAGTAATTACCATTACTGCATACTCGTACTGCAGGGAACCATCTGGAAACTTGGAAACACAATGATAAGAAGCTAACTAATCCATTCATGAATATATATCCTATTTTTCTGTGTTTCTTTTTTGAAATATGCAACGAAAATATGCTGTTTGTGGCACCATTGTTGTTAGAACCATGAAGCAGAGTCACAGCTTGGGAAAAATTAAAAATAAGTTCGTTTCTGAAAAGTCGATTTTTCTGGATTTTTGGAAATTTGACAAAACATATGACAAAAATGTAAAATGCAAAGATACCGTAAGAAACACACATATTTATATTAGAGACAGACTGAGTAGAACTCACATCTCTGTTTGTTGCCGTTGCTGGTGGGAAGGACTGAGGCGTTACGCGCCAGCAGTTTGACCGGCAGAGATTTGACCCGTCGTACCAGAGGCACCGCCACCCGCGGGCGTTTGACAGGCACCACCCGGGGGACCGGGGACACCCTGCCACGGTACTCAAACAACCTGGAGAGAGACCGAGGAGGGATGACAGGAGGGAGGACGGAAAGAACAGAGAAGGGGAGAAAGAAAGGGTCGAAAAGGAGGTAAACAAGGGGAAAGATGGGAAAGGAGAAGAGTGGTCAGATGAGGAAGAGGAGAGTTAAAAGAACATCAGATGTCTGATCAGATCAGTTTGATTTCTGTAGTGCCAAATCACAGCAAACGTCTCAGAACATTTTCCATATAGAGAATGTCACGACCCTACTCTTCACCAACCACCTCCCAAAAACTTGCCGTCTCCACGAGCGAGCACTTGCTGGCGGCAGCGAGGAAAAACTTCCTGTTAACAGGCAGAAACCTCGAGCAGAACTAGAGTCTGGGTGGGCGACCAGGAGAGAGAAACAACAGAAATCCCAGAGAACATCTCTCCATGTCTGTGCTTTTTCAGTAGCCTCCACACGTACTAATGCCCACAGCGTGCTGAGCGAAATACTCCACCTTTCATTGTTTAATAAATACAAAGCATGAAACAGCAGACATCAATCAAACATTGGAAAGCTATTTTCAACTTCACGTAAAACGAATTTAAATGCCTCTCTGGCATTTATTAGTTTAGTGTTTTAATTTCGTGGGTTTTTGTACCAACATTTAATGAAGGCTTGCTTTGTCCAGCTGGCTCCTGCCGTTCAGTTGTGTTTTCTATTGTGCTGCACTGTGGCCTTCAGCATCCCACTTAAAAGCTCACTGACATTAGTCTGTGTGATGGCATATCTTCTCTGAACCTGTGAGAAAACACATTTCTAATGTTGTGCAATGAAGACATATAGCTGGTGCATGAACTTCTGCATGTTCCTCCATACACATCCAACTAAACATAAGCTTTGACCAGGAAGGAGCTCTTTGCTGACTTTAGCTGCTGTGTGTCCATGTGCAGAACACAAGCTCACTCAAACTTTTCTATGTTTGCTGTTATCTGACAGAGAACCAATGCGAGCATTTCCCTCCCTCGAAAGGATGTCGCTCATAGTGATTCCTGCTCTACAAATCCAAACTCATAGCTAACATTTACAGAACTTACATCTACTTAGTTGAAGAGCCTCTGATGAGTGAGTGGACACAGCCAAAAAGAGACTTTCTGTGTTTCAGTAGATTAAAATGATCTACGTCGTTTATTCAGCACAGCGAGCTCATACCAGGGCAAAATAGCAGATTTCCTAAAGCTTTCATTCGTCGAAGTTAAGGCACGTAGGTAGATGATCATCCCATGCACGTGAGCTCTGTGTCACACGGATTTTGCTCTTTCTGCAGTCAGCACCTATGCTTTGCTTTTCAGAAACTGGACCTCCTCATTGAGCAGGTGGGAGAAGTCCCAGTAAGAGTGGAAAGTCTCCAGTAAATATTTTTCAGAAGGAACACAGTAACGGCAGGAGAAACAGTGCCCTGAACCATGTTTGTGCAAACATTTCTGGCAGCAACAGAGTCCTCCTGCCCCTATTGTAAGATAAGATAAGATAAGATAAGATAAGATAAGATAAGATAAGATAAGATAAGATATAACTTTACTGAACCCACATTGGGGAAATTAAGGAGGGCCGTCCAAAAATAGATGCAATTTATTGGTGTTCCGAGTACATTTTGGAAACTCAGATGAAATATTGAGTAAATCTGTCTGTTTTTATTTGAAGTATTTCCCTCAGCTGTATTTGACAGAAGCATTTTGTACGGATGACATCACTTCGTGGACAAAATCCAGCATGTTATTCCTCAATGTGGGAGGAAAAACGGTGTTAACCGTGCAAATGAAGATTTCCTTTTGCCACTGAGTGAGAGAAGCCTGTGGAACAGACAAAGCAAAGCTATAAAGTGGAAAACACAAAGCTGCTCTGTCTGTCTTCATGAGGAAATGTTTGGGTAAAGTTTAAAAAACAGGAAATGGGAAATCATGTTTTTGATATCACAGCCATGTGGAACTTACTGAAATTTATGAACAAAAAACATCAGCTACTGTGGATTTAAAACTGCTACACAAATGGTTATTTGTCCTCCAGGAGGTTAAATGCTCAGATGATACTGTTATATTGAACCTGACATTTAAATACAGTATTAAAGGATTAACGATTACTGTTAGTTGTTATTTTACTGAAACACCTTTGTATCTTTATACTTAAAGCTCTAAAATGCTATTTATTGGTTAAAACGGCAGGATAAGACAGAGAAAAGAGGCTGCATAAAAACATTATGTTTTGGTGTCCCAGCATGCGAGCCTGATTTTCTGATGATGGCTTCAACAATTACGTATACATATATAATCCCATAAAACAGAATTCCATTGCAGTAAATGCTGCCTTTGCAAAAATTGTAATTTCGATTTTAACGCTGTGGTTGTTTTTCAATTCAATTCAATTCAATTTTATTTATTTGTATAGCGCCAAATCACAACAGAAGTTGTCTCAGGACACTTTCCATATAGAGCTGGTACAGACCAAGCTCTTTTGGGGCAATTTTTGAGGCAATAAAAGAAATGAGCACACACTGACAAACTGCTGAGGCGAATTACAAGTTTCTCCTTTCTGGCAAGAGCTGGATTATGAGACTAGATGCAAGAATACGACACGAGCAAAAGTTAGCAGTACCTACCTGTAAATAAGTCTACTCGCTGACTGAACACAGTGAGCAGATCAGACAGACAGAGTTGGATTATGACCAGTCCTCCAAATTCAGTGACAAAATACATTAAATGGAAAAGAACAGCAGTTTCCTGTGTTCAAGTCCAGCATTTTGTTGACCCTTCCAACCTGAATTTTGTCACTTCATATCATGGCACTACTCTCTCTGTTGCTCCCAGCTGACTGTCATATTTAGGGCTTTGTCACTTGAACATATCCGTATGCAGTTTTTGGCCATTTGCTGAAATGGCTGATGCTCTTGTTTTTGTTGGGAGGACAGTCTTATTATGAAACCATCAAATATTAAGGCTGAACTACAGAAAAAAATGCAAGTAAGGACAGTTCTAAGCTTGAATCCAAGTAAAGAAAGGATGACTGGAAATGTGTTCTTAGGGTCATGAGACTCTAATATAAGTGAAGCTCAAACTATTGAGAGGAAAAAGCTGCACTGGTCGTTGTCAGCTGATAGGCATTAACGTACGGCCACAGTGCATTTCAGTTCACCAAAATTACCCTGCGCTCAGCCCCAAAAAAGGCCATGTGAGGTTATGTCACTGCCCTGATGTGGGTAACAAATGAATATCTCCTTTTGGAAAGATAATATTATTACATCATTATTTTTAGACGAGAAATGTGGAGAACCTCAGGGCCCTATCATTGGACCTATTCTCTTTATATATTTCACCTCTCTTTTTTTTCACCTCATGGCCAAAGTATACGCAGTAACAGAATAAATCTCAATTGCTACGCTGACGATACACAGCTGTGCTCACGCTCATGCTCACATTTTCAATTCATTCAGAGGCTCATTTATCCACTGCGAGATCCTGGATATCACATAATTTCCTGCTCCCAAATTCCAATAAAACCTGAGATGGTGGTCACTGGCCCTGATTGACGTAGACACCAGTTTGATCAAGTTGCAATACTCGACAACTGCGCAATTCCTCTAAGTTTGACCGCCAAGAACCCTGGTGCTACATTTGATCCTACCCTCTCTCCTTTGATCAGCACATTAAAGAAACCACAAAGATTGGCTTCTACCAGTCAAACAGCATTGACTGAAGTGTTCTGCAGTGTGGTCTGCAGTCAGGATGCAGTATGAAGTCTTCAAATGGTTCAAAATGTTCCAGCTGGACTCAATTAAAACTAGAAAATTTAACCAGCATCGCTTCACTGGCTCCATATCCATCACAGATCAGACTTTAAGTTGCTTCTCATGACTTGTGAAATTGGAAATGGTTTTGCTCCTTTATATCTGTCTGCTCTTATGATACAACCTGGATTCCAAAGAAATTGTGACACTGCACAAACATAATTGAAAACAAAATGCAATCATTTCCAAACAAATTGCATTTACAGACAATGGTTTTACAAAGTGTTCCTGAGCCCATGCAGAAATCTCCTTTGTCCAGTCATGTGTTCACAAAGTGGTGAACCTCTCTCCATCCTCGCTTGTGAGCGACTGAGCCTTTCCAGGACGCCCCTTTCATACCCAATCATGATACTCTCGCCTGTTTCCAATGAAGCTGTTTACCTGTGGAATGATCCAAACAGGTGTTTTTGGAGCGTTCCACATCTTTCCCAGTCTTTAGTTGCTCCTGTTCCGACTTGCTTGACACATGTTGCTGCATCAAATTCAGATATTTATAAAAATCCATGAAGCTGATGAGGTCAGACATTAAACTTATTGTATGTGTGCTGTTTTTAGTTGAGTAATTGTCAAAAAGGATTGGCATCACATTCTGTTTTATTTATCTTTTATACATCACCCCAACTTTTTTTGCACTTTCCTGGCCTGTACCTTGATTCCCATCCCATGCTCCACACTCTCAGAATAGAGGGCTCCCGTCTCTCCACAGAGTAAAAAAGAAGTCAGCTGCCCTTTCCTCTGGAATAATCTCCAGTCTTATCTCCAGTTTGAATCTATTCAGTCCTTGAAGTCTTAACTAAAAACTCATCTTTTCACCCTAACTTTGAGTTAGTGCTCCTCTTTCAATACCTCAGGCCTTGTCCCTTTTACCATTACCCTTATGGCGGGTCAGTCTCAGTATCAATAAATCTCTTAACTTTAGTTTCTCTGGTCCATGTTCATCCCGCTGTGGGGAAATCAATGCTTACTCTAACTTCTGTTGTGTTTTCTGTTTCCCACAAACTGCCAAGCCGTGTGCGTCTTTCTGTTCTCTCTGATTCTCTGACAAGTTTTCTGCTCCTCCTCTCTTTTGATTGAAGCTCCTCTCTGCTGGACCCTCAGCTGTCCTGGAACCCCTCTCTCCTGGCTGTCAGTGCCTCATCCAGAGACTTGGATCTGGATCATCATCCCTCAGGAGACTCAGCCTCGCCTCTCCCAAGTTTGCATGCTATCATGTCTCTCTCCCCTCTGTGTGTTTGTCTCTGTCCTCCTGTGTGGTGTGTCCTCCTTCCAGGTCTCCATGCTTGAGGTCATGTGGCTACATCTATCTATCTGGCTACACCTGAAGTTGCTCAACATCCTCGTGGATCCACACTCTTCACTCACGTTTACAGCCCACATACATCTGTATTTTTGTCATTAAAATTTGTATATATTGACAATTTTTGCTGACTTGTTTTGTACACATGACATCTACTGCATGCCTGCATCTTGTGGGAGAGGGATCCCTCTTCTTCCTGAGGTTCCCTCCATTTTTCCCCATTAAAGGATTTTTGGGGTGATGCACACCTGCTCATTTACCGTTATGTTCAGCAGCAGAAACTTTGTGAGCAAGAAACTTGCTTGGTCTGAATTTACTTCAAGGTGCACTGGGTGCACTGGGTACATGGAATATTTCAAAGAATACAGCAATAACTCTCCATCTTGACAATATAATGCAAATCAGATCATAGTGTGACTTTCTCAATATGTTGGCCTCTGCTTTGTTGGTGGGTGGGAATTGAACGGTTGCATTTTTGTCCCAAATATAAAAAAAAAAGTATCTGAACCCCAGGTTCAAGTACATGTTTGGTCATACGCAGTTAATAAAAAGCTTGTGCTCTAATCAGACTGCAGTGGATGGCATGCCAAAGGGAGGTCAGCGTTGTCAGAACAGTTGAATTAAATCACCATATTCAATGCAGGTCTCCCAAACTGTCATCAACTTTAATGACCTGAGCTGAATTCCCAACTCATGACATGTTTTTTACTAGGAACGAATAAAGTTTTTGAGTTTTAACCTCTTGCGACAAGCGGTAACTTCTTTTGTTTTTTGGTCTGTTTCTGATAACCAGCCCAAATTTCCCAGCCTCCCAGAGCATAATCAGATTCTAGGTGAGCCCAAGTTGTTACACATAGCCATAAAACTGCCACGTCATAGGTTTGATAGCTGCCTCGGATAACCTGATGGCTAGGTGCTTTCCTCCTCTACCTCAGCATGCATCTCCACAGTGATGGAAAGATTTATTTTCACCAGTTGGACAAAACTTCCTGCTGCGTAACGTCTTACATGCCCAGATTTACTGTACAGATCACATTTCAGGAGTTTAATAACAGCTTGGATGACATCAGGTCAGACTGGTTTGATGTACAAAATAAAAAAAAAAGATTAATAGACATAGAGAAGGTTCATAGAAGTTAAAGGAAAAGAGGGAAAATAAAGAAAACAAGAGGAAGAAATAAAGAACGGAAAGAGGAAAAATGGAACTTGACCCCTTGCTTTCAGGAATGTATGTATTCATATATTTTACATTTTCAGGCTGGCAGTCGGAGGGAAGGAGGGAGTAAGACTGA
This sequence comes from Chaetodon trifascialis, assembly GCF_039877785.1. NCBI lineage: Eukaryota > Metazoa > Chordata > Actinopteri > Chaetodontiformes > Chaetodontidae > Chaetodon > Chaetodon trifascialis. Next base: position 2,962,235 of record NC_092058.1, on the reverse strand, counting down.
CAGATCATAGTGAAGGCTGTAAATCAGCGCTGACTGAGGTGGTCAGCGCATTTCAACATCTGTTCAGTCAGATGTTTTTCCACGAGAGCTCAGCAGGACTTCTCCGACTCCAGTATGGGGGCTGATTTGGGGGAATTGATGGTGAGAGGTTAGGGAAGCGTAGATTGTGGCGTTGAATGCTATAGTACTTTGCTTCCTTCGCAGGGTGGCTGGGCTGACCTCCTTTGTATCGAAAACAGCCAGTTAAGGTGGTTCTGACATGGGATAGTTAGAAATGAATGGATGGATCGAGCATAGAATCAGATGTTATTGACTAAAGCAACACAACAATGTAGTGCTTTGTTTGTAGATGTACAGCATTAAATTTTAAACGAAACAATGGCAATAAAAACTGCTGAATCCCACCTTTAATTTGAGGGTTAGGGTTTAATTTGAGCAGCCAGTTTCCAAAATCTTGTGTAAAGTCTGACAATATGTAAGAGAACACCCTCAAATACCCTGAAAGCTGTAAGTCAACATTATATATCTTCTGTTTTATTCCGAATGAAATGCAGAGTACAGAGCCAAAACATTGAACAATGTATCAGTGTTGCACTATATATGGATCAAACTACACTGTAAATACCAAGTACATAGTTCTCATCTTAACGCACAAATCACTGAACCAATTTAGTAAAAACAACTATACTGTACAAAGGCTCCAACTGTGCTGTGCCTGCTTTGTCTTTCAATGTGATTCTGTTGTTTTAGACCTCTAAACATGTGTGGTAATAACTTGGTTTGTTATTTCTGCATCCATTTCACATAATTGGGGCATGAGAGAACATTTACTTACAAACCGATGACTCGTGTGTGAGGGCTCTTTCAAATGCAAATCAAAGAGTCTGGGTCGAACACGAGGTTTGCAGATCCATGCATGAATCAGTCACAAAGGTCTTTGATGTGCTGAGGTTGGGCGACAAAACTAATTTCACAGTCATGTTTCCGGAATCATCTCGAAGTGATGGTAAATGATGAGACAAAGGCTGGATTATGAGGAGAAAAGGGTGTTTAGGATTGTTGGAAATCAGAATTTTTCAGTTTTTTGGTCTAACAGTAACAAAGGTCACTGAGGTGTCTGAGATACAGAGCTGGCTTTGTGGTCTTCACACCACATAAATTTGCATTTTCCTGAAAACTCTTTAACAGAACACATTCTGAATTGCTTTGAAAAAACTAGAATATAATTTGGTGTAAATTGTAATTCAGCTACGAGCCTTTTTAATTAGCAGTACCTCAGCTGTTCCTCTTGCAGTTTCACTGATGTGCCCCCCCCCCCCCCCCAAAAAAAAATTCCTCAGCCGTCGAAGGAAAATTGGTGTTATAAGCCAAATAAATTGTATCAATAAAATAGACTAATCAACTAATCATGACTTAAGCAGGCATTTTTCAGCAGGGAATATGAATATCCACACAAACTTTAAGCCAACCTGTCAACACTTGAAGAAACAAAAACCAGCCCTGTGTTGAAGGAAGAGTAGAACAACAGATGATCGATGGAGTGAATGATCGAATAAGATCACCTCACACAAAGTCCCAGCACCAGCAGTAAAATTGAGGCAGGAATGGTTTGCATTACCATCCTACACAGCAGCACACTGGTAGCTACAAAATGTTTATAATCTAATCTTTTACCTGGTTATTTCTCAACCACTTGGATGTTTTCTGCCGCACTGCCTGATATTGGTGTGCATAGCCTCTGTCTGTCAATGGCAGAATGCCACTGGATACTTGCTGCGAAGGTCACAGTATTTGGGGTTCAAAGCTGACCTTTGGCAGCAAGAACTGGAGGAAAATCAGAGCAGTGTGGTTTGGTTTATGTTGCTGGGCATGAGAGCCGAGTCACACCATCCAATGAAAATAATGGCCGCCATATGCACAATATCACACTTGAGTAAAAGCAGGGTACTCCGATGTACAAGTGGTCACAGAAAGCGATAATAGTAGCTATAGGAAGCTCCCCAGCACTGGAAGGTCTCTTGTTGGAAATGGGATGATATTACATGATTGAAAGAATTAGCAGGCACGACTGCTCCTACTCTCCCGGGGAGGTGGAGAAACCTTGATTATCCTTCTACAATTGGCTGCTTTATTTCAAGACAAATTTTGATGGGTTTTGACAGGAGTCATAAGAGGCTTCGGGGGAGTTGTTTTCTCCCACAAGCCTGACCGACTTGCGTGTAACACGACACCTCGCGCACCACAGAACATTCAAAACCTCTGCGTATAATGACACTGAATGAACTTGGACTGTTTTATTCCCTTTTTTCTCAGGATAAGTCCAAAGATCCCTTCCTTTGATCAGAGAGACACTTCGACATCTGGGATCTTCTGGATGCAGCATCACTGATTCATCTCAGCTGGACATCTAGGTTCTCCCATTGGTGCACATGTATTTTTCAACGTTACCAAAGTAGAGATTCAGTTTCAAAGCACTGAACTCTCGTGGCAATCAGTTGAGACATACAGTACATGACGGGGTCTAAGGATTTGCTTCAGGCGTGAGGTATGCCAAGACCACAGATGCAGCCTTTTTCTTCTTACTGCACAATGCTGACAGCTCTGATGATGACTTTCACCTGGTCTTGTCAGAGACGTAATAGTTACCACACCGTGACATGACTGCAAAGGTCAATGTAAATGGACTGAACTTTACCAGATGTTCCACAGATTGGCTTTATTGAGAGGTGAAGGAGCGACCCCCCCACCCCCACCTCCACCCCCCCCCCCCCAAGGACGACAATCCCCTGGTCAAAAGAATTTGTTTATGGTCTTGCAAATCTTCTTATTATTAAGATAAAAGACAACGTTAACCCTCCTGCTGTATTACCATCAGATGTGTTCAGCTGTCAAGTGTTGCTGTCACAAACATGTTCTCTTACTACCTGACTGCTCTAAGGATCTGATATCCTCCACAGTACCATAACACAGATCAACCATGCTTATACAGGTTGCCCTTTATTAGTTAGAACATCTGCTTTGCTTCCAATAGAGATGTTCACAGGTCCACGTAGGTCCTACAATTGCACCAACATGGCTGATTTTCTCACCTCTGATCACTTTTGCTGTCTCCATCGTCATAAGAGAAAAATGTGTTTTTTGAGGCACACAGAAAGTTTGAACTGTGCCAGAAAAGCAAAGTGTTGCTAGTTTTTCCAACCTAAGATGTTGGATCGTTTGTGGAGCTGCCAGTGTTGGTGTTCTCTCTCTATTTGGGTCTGTTCGGTCAACTCTGCTCTGGATTGTTTCTATTTTGGAACAGGTCTGACTGCCTTTTTTCTTTGAAAATTAAATTCTGCACATTGACTTTCAGTTTTTTGGTCCAGGACAGCTTTGGTTTCCCGTTAGATGTGGAAGAAACAATTTGTTGGTAAAAGACCAGATTTGCCCTTTGTCCCTCAAAGAAGAACCACAGCAAATGTTTCAGCGGATGCTGAATACAACATATGACTACATTCAAGTGACAAAGCCCTCTATTTATTGGTCATGTCCTATAGTAATTATGATGGAAGCAAACTTCCCTTATTATTGAAAATCTGTTTGTTATAGTCATTTTAACCACATTCTGATGTTCTCAAACTTTCACAATGCACTTATTCTAACCAAAACCATGATCTTTCCCTCAACGTAACCAAGTCCTAAACCTATCCAAACCATCACAAAACAGATTTTTTTGTGAGGCAGACACAAATAATGTGATCCTGCTGATAGTGGCGTCAGATCAGAAAACACTTCTACGGGTCATTCTAGAGGACAAACAACGTATTTTGATGTAGTTTGGCGTCCTTCATTAAATCAAAGACATGTTCTCTATGTACTACATATCAGATATGCTTCTGAAGCCAAATCAACTTCCAATCATGTGTTTTTACCTGCTTTTGAACTGAGCATATGATGCAGGTAGACTGACCCTAACTAAACCACCATTACACATGTAACCCAAACTCACCTGACCACCAACTCCACACCTTTTCCAAAAGAACCACCCATCTATTATGGTGATCTTCTTCATCTTCATGCAGCTGGAGTGAACCAGTCAATGCGTCCTTTTATTTTTAAATCATCAATAATTCAGAATAACATAGCCGAAATGCACTCCACATGCTGACGTTATCTCTGTCTTTCACTGCTCTCACTCACCACCACACCCACAGTTTTGAAGACTTTGTTCCTCAAATTGTTGAGCTCACTTACATTATATGAGTTGCACACACACCCTCTTACTAAAGTTAAAGCCATTGCTGGTTTTATACACAAATATTCCTTGTTAAATATAGATTCATATTTATAAATTGACCCCCTACTGTTTTTTTTTTATTTGAATACTGATATGGTGTGTTTAAACACACAATTTGTTTTAACAGTACAAACAATCCTCAACCGTTTTTGGCAGGCCACTTTCTGGGCACAAAACTTAGCTGTCTGTGTTTTTGGGAACGCTGGGGATAACTTGTCATTTGCTTGCTCATCTCCACAAAAAACAAGTTCATCTGTCCAACAATTCATTTTTAGTCTTTTTATGAAAGTGTTGACATGCACAGGATTATAACAGGGTCCAACAATTTGAACAATTTCATATTGACAGTTTATACCAAACAGATGAGTTTGGTTTACGGTTTCATCCTCATGTCCATTTTTCAAAGTTATTATTGTGGAAATGAAAAATGTTAAACCTTTTTGACAATAACCACAGAGCTGTGCTACATTACCAGCGAATCCAAGACTTGATCTTATGTTGGATTTACCTGGTGTGTTGGGTCAAGCAGCATCACCTGCTCTCCTTGTATTCCTTGTCAAAAATCTGTCCATCTTGTAATTGAAATGCTTCACATGCAGCTGTGAATAAATCTTGATAACTTGAATTTGGATCATCACAACAATCGTGTCTGGTTTCCCCCAGCCAGCTGTTTTGTTGTATTTCCAAGCTCACAGTCTGTACTAAACAGTAAAAACCACACTGGCTCCATTGTTACAGCTTGATAGAGACATATTAAGCTCACAGTGTGCAGCTGAACAACTTTCTGCCTCAGGACTCTGAGAGTTAACACGATTAACTTTCTGCTGATAGCTGGAAACACCAGAACCAGAGTCCATGTGTTCAAACCGCGACCACAGCCCTGCTGAAAGTAAGGAGATCGCTGAAGGACCTTCCTCTTACCTGTCATAGAAGTCTTCTCTGTAGTAATCATAGTCAAACTCATAGCCACTGAGGGAAAAAAGCAGAACAGACCATAGAGTCAATGATACAGTTCTTTTATAACACAAGCATGAAACCACATTTGCGACAACACATGGGAACCAAAAGCTTTTTGCAGTTCTCCTGTAGTTTATAGTTGCATATACAAATGAAAAAACACAAATGCAAAAAAAGGCAATAATTACAAACTGTGGGAGAGACAAAGAAACCACAACATACTTCATTTCATCCCGAGAGACAGAGAGAAAAATGACAAAGACAGAGACAAAGAGAATATGGCAACAGAAACTGAATACTTGAGAATGATGTGCAGTATGTTTAATGTTTACTGACATTTTTTTTAAATTAAATTTTTAAATTTGTTAGCATGCATGAACTTTTAGCACACATGTCCTGGATTCACAAGTGCAAAGAAGAGTGGAGTCAGACATTTTTCAACCAAAAAATAAAAACCTTGCAGCGTAAACTGTGTAGAAATAAATACTGCCTATACTGAAAGCAGCATTAATCATATTTTTGATGTTAAAACTGTTCAAATCAAATGAAGCTCTGCAGCTCTTTAAGCCACTTTCAGCTCATAGTTTTCTTTTTACAGCCTGTAGCTTTGCTGTTTCAGTTGAGTTGAACTGTTTTAAAGCACCAACCTCTAATAAACCCATCGGACGCCACCTGCCCAGCTCTAAACAGCAGTCAGACAAGTCCAGAGACTAGCTGGTGAGGAAAGCTGGACATGTAGCTGCTGGAGAGCCAGATATATATATAGACCAAAATGGAGCTAAATGGGACTGAAAAATGTAACTTTCACTCATTACGGGGACTCTGTGTCTGCTGTTCAAATATGCAACTGCCTGCTTACGTTAGTCATCAGAACAATATAAACCAGTGATTTGTGACAGTTGTCAGCTGACTTTTATGTTTCTGTGCAGCTGTGATGCTCAGTGATGAACTCAGCTTTGAAATATTTGAGACTGTCTTGAGATCATATTATGATGAAATGTGTTTCACATTTATGGTTTCTAATATTTTGTCTTATTTATGTATATTTAGCCCATTGCTTTCACATATAATGACAAACTCCATAAAAATAAGTGCACAAAAGCAGGTCACTTTTTCTGTCTTTTTATATTAAAAAGATTGATGCTGTTAAATCTTTAAACAATAACTGTCATAGATTTCGAATGTTCAGCCTTATATTTCCTTTCGCCAGCTACGAAAAAGCTTCTAAAACAGCATTCAAACAGTCACAAGACGCAAAAAGTCTCGACTGAGTCTGTGACTTACTCATTTTTTTCAGGTTTAGCGGCTGCTTATGCAGGGAACCCTCTGAAACTGATTAGTACAGACGGTGTCGTGTACAGGAAAGAAAAAGTCTGCAGGACCATCATCCTACAATAAAAACCTCAAGTCAAATTACTCATGCACAAC